>NC_071400.1:79381420-79682982 GCF_022682495.2 Desmodus rotundus
CTCTGAATGGGAGAACATATTCACCAATACATCTGATAAGGGTTTAATATCCAAATTTATAAGGAACTTATAAAACTCAACACCAAAAAACAAACAAGCAAGAAATGCAATTAAAAAATGGGCAAAGGACCTGAAGACACACTTCTCTAAAGAGGACATACAGATAGCTGATAGACATATGAAAAGATGCTAGAGGTCAATAATAATCAGAGAGATGCAAATTAAAACTACAATGAGGTATCATCTCACACCTGTCAGAATGGCTGTCATCAATAAATTGAAAAACAAGTGTCAGTGAGGGTGTGGAGAAAAGGGAACCCTCATGAACTGTGTTGATGTGAATGCAGATCGGTGCAGTCATTTTAGAAAACAGTATGCAGATACCTCAAAAAATTAAAAATGAAACTTCCTTATGACCCAGCAATTCCACTTTTGGGAATTTATCCAAAGAGACCCAAAGCACTATTTCAAAAGAATATATGCACCCGTATGTTCATTGCAGCATTATTTATAATAGCCAAGATTTGGAAGCAAACCAAATGCTCTTCAGTAAATGAGTGGATAAAAAAGCTGTGGTACAGCCCTGGCTGGGTCAGATGTTGGAGCATTGTCCCCTACACCAGAAAATGACAGGTTTGATTCCCAGTCAAGGCACATACCTGGGTTGCGAGTTTGATCCCTGGTGGGGGTGTGCATGGGAGGCAACCAATCCATGTTTCTCTCACATCTCTTTCTCTATCTCTCTCTCTTTCCCTTTCTCTCTTCTCAACATATTCGCTGGTAAGAAATTAAATTAAATTAGGTTAAATTAAATTAAATTAAAGCTGTGGTACATTTACACAATGGAATACTACAATACTTGGCTGTAAAAAAGAAGAAAATGTTACTCTTTGCAGAAGCATTGATGGACCTAGAGATCATTATGCTAAGTGAAAATAAGCCAGTCAGAGAAAGAAAAGTACCATATGATTTCACTCATGTGGAATCTAATGAACAGAATAAACAAGGAAAATAGGGACATACATATATAGAAAGCAAGTTGACAGGTATTGGAGGGGTTTGGGAACCAGGTGGGTGGATGGAGGTATTTAGCAGAAAAGAAATAAAAAAGAGACAAACTCATGGACAGGGACAACAGTTTGGTGACTGCCAGGGGAGGGTGGGTTGTGGGAGGTGGAGGAAGGTATAGAGCAATAAATGGCAATGGGAGGAGACTTTACTTTGGGTGGTGAACACACCCTACAGTGTGCACATGATGTGTTGTGAATTGTGCACCTGAAACCTATATAATTTTGTCAACTAGTGTCACCTCAACAAATTCAATACAATGGGAAAAAGTTTAAATTTGTGTTTAATGTCCAAAGAAAGATAGGTAGGGGCTTCTATAGCCCCCTGAGGTTAACGGTCCAAGCACAGTTTCTTTTCCAACATGAAAGCAAATAAGTCTTGGGAATCATGGTGGAGGGATATAGTGAAGAAGCTGGAGTGTAAGTCAACAAGAGTGCAGTAATGCTATCAGGGAGTATAGAAGTGAGAAGGGTAGTATTTGGGGGACTAAATAGAATGTAAGTTTTACTATTTTCCTTATAGCCAACAGGTTTTGAATTAGTTGATGTCCTTTTTTTAAGGCTTTTTTTTTTTTTTTCCACAGGGAGAATAGGATATTGCAGAATTTAGAGTAGGGACCCAAAGTCCCTTGTCAAGAAGTCATTAAATAATAGATCTGACCTTAAGTTGCTTCAGGTTTTAAAGAATACTAGGGTGGTTTAGGGAGGAACATGCTGGCATATATTTCTACCTTCAGGGGCATTGCCCTCCAAATATATCCTGAGTCTGTTGATCCTAGAAGCCCAAATGGACTTAAGAATATGAGTGAATATATTCTGAATGCAGGTGCTGTCAGGGGATTGGGGATGTATGAGGACAGCAAGGATATTGATGTGACGTATCAAAACTGTTAGAGGAAAAAGGTGAGTAGAGGAGGATTCCAGGTCTTCAAGAGTTAGTCCTTCAGGAGAATGTAAATATTAATATTCCAATGATATATACTTAACATATTAATAGGGGTTGGGGACTTAACTAAAATCTATGTTGGGTATCATAAAGTCCAAGAGATACAGAAGTAGTTTAGAAATGGGCAAATCATATAAGTTATTTAATACCACCGCAAAGAGGGTTTGTGTACTCTGAGGGAGTCATGGCGGGGAGTTGTGAAGTGTTAAGGGTAGCATAGGTGGCCCCGGTGCCTACCAGAAAAGTGCTTGGGTTCCCAATGCAGTGGGGATTATTTCACATAATGAAATTATGAAATTATAGAATTATTTCATCTAGTGTGTTTAAGGGTATTTGGCAATTGACAGATGTACATTCCTTTTGGGAGTCATTGAGACTTGGATTCTTTTTCTTTTTGGTTAATCTTTAGTCCAATATGCTTTTTTTCTTACAGTATCCCATGGGAGACTGAAGCGAAGCTGAGGATTTCTTGAAGTCCTTCTTACGATTATCCTCAGATGGTTCCAGTTGAAGAGCTGTGAGTAAATCCTTTAAATTTAACTTTATTATCTTGTGCATCTTCATGGTATTTCGCTAAAGCCTGGGTCTCAGAGAGAAAGGCGTTTTGGAAATTAGCATGATATTTTCAATATGTTCTCGCATTCAGCACAGCACCCATTAACAAAGCAAGTGACTAAAGTGAATGTCATGTGGTCATTTAGGATTAGAACTGCATAATCCTCCCAGATGTTTTCCAAGCAATGCCTATAGTTAGAGACTGATTCATCTTCCTGTTGTCTGCACTCCTGAACCTTTGACCAGTCACTTTTAGATAGGAATGGAATCTAAAAATTGTTTCTCCTGTGTCCTTTTCTCTGTGATGTATTATGGGTATACTTTTGGTTTATTGTAAGTCTTCATTAATTTTGACACATTTGGCCTTCAGGTCATAGGACAATATGGGTGTATCTTCAGGTATTCCCAGAAGTTGGACTAATTGGCACAGATCAGGAAGCCCTGGAAAACATACCCCTAACACTAACTTAAATTTTATAGCAATGCATCCCTTTTCTTTAGATAAGGGAAATCCTTAATGATTGCATATAAATCAAGTTGAACCCAAGGCTTAAACATGACTTTCTGCGAGGGGGGGGATGGCAAATGAGGTTTTGCAGATTCTCATGCTTGGGAAGCCAGCACCAGGGAAGCAGGATCAAGGTTTTGAATAATCGTAGGAAATAAGAGAGCTGGCGAAGTATGTTAGCTTCAGGGAAAGACAGGTAAATACAAGGAGATTTGGGACCTGGAGGTGAAGTAGACAGACACAGGTTTGGAGGAGCTGAAGAAGAAAGAGAATGAATTGAGGAAAATGTGGATGCCTTTGAGTTTGGAGTGGGTGAGAGAGCAATAGTTGAGTTTGGCAGATGGTCCTTCACAGACCGAATAGCCTCAGGTGAGATAGACTGATACGGCTAAACATCCGGATTAAGCTTGGTTGGAAAAAGTAATTAGTCATAGACTACATAACAATGTTTTGGCCAATGACCAGATGGTGCATAAAACCTGTGGTCCCATCACATGATAATGGAGCTAAAAATTTCCTATCACCTATTGACATGGTATCTAGCCATAGTAATGTGGTAGATCAATGCATTACTCATGTGTTTGTGGTAATGGTAGTGTATACACACCTACTGTGCTGCCTGTCACATAAAAGTATAGTTCTTAAACTTATGTACAGTGTATAATACTTGATAATGAACAGAAATGACTATGTTACTGGTTTATGTATTTATAATACTAAAATTTTTATTGTTATTTATAGTGTGCTCTTTATACTTATAAAACATGTTTACTATAAAACAGTGTGACAGGTTACGCTGGCAGCAACCTCATCCATCTCATGTTTACCACGTCTCTAGATTGTATCATTTTCTCTTGTGCTTCATTTAATCTTCTGTTGTTTTGGACAGTAGCATGCTATATAGCCTTGTAACCTAGGAGCCACAGGCAATACCATATAGCCTGGGTGTGTAGTAGGCTATGCCGTCTAAGGATGTGTAAATGCATCCTATGATGTTTGCACAGTGACAAAATTGCCTAAGGAATCATTGCTCAGAATATGTTTCTCTCATTAAGTGGTACGTGACTGTATTCAGCTTTTTTATAAGATTTTTTTGGGGTTTTTTTAATGTATTTTTAGAGAGGGGAAGGAAGGGAAGGAGGGAGGGAGGGAGAGAGGGAGAGAAACACATCAATGTGTGGTTGTCTCTCACACACCCCCTACCGGGGACCTGGCCCACAACCCAGGCATGTGTCCTGACTGGGAATCAAACCAGTGACCTTTTGGTTTGCAGGCCGGTGCTTAATCCACTGAACTACACCAGCCATGGCCATATTCAGCTTTTTCATACCATAAGAAATAAGCAAATTGTCTCTACGGATGTCCAACCTGTGGCCCATGATGTCTATGAATGTGGCCCAATTCCAAATCATAAATTTACTTAAATTTTTTTTATGTTTATCAGTTCTCATTAGTGTTTGTGTATTGAATATGTGGCCCAAGACAACTTCTTCTCCCAGTGTGGCCCAGAGATGCCCAAAGGTTGGACACCCCTGAAGGGGAGTTTTGGGTCCCCAGGATTCAGAGGCCCTCCCAGAGATGATGAAATGTGGGGAGATCCCAAGAAACCCAGAGAGTCATTGCAGCTCCAAATTAACCTCAGTGCAATCACACTGTATTTAGAGATATTTAACATCATTAGTGCTCCAATGGTGAAGAATATAGTCAGTGGGAGGGGATGAGGGAACGTAACTGGTAAAGTTGAGTTACCCATGGACTTAGAAATTAAAATCTGAGATAAGATGTTAAGTGAGATAGTAAATGGTCATGCTCGATTGATTTTCTTGAACAATTCTCTGGTCAGTGAAATCCCCACCCCAACCTCCCTAGCTCTGCCAAAGAAATTCCCTTACACACCCCCCAAATTGGAGAGCAGAGGAAAAACCAGAAGAGGCCAGATAGAAAATCCAAAGAAATCTTTCCTTGCCTTAAGGAATCAAAGGAACTGCCTACAACAGATAGGATATCCAGAGCACTGGTTTGAGAGTGCAACTCATCAAAAGATAGTTGAATTGCCAAACAGGAGAGATGCTCCAAGGACTTGTACAGTGCCATTATCTGGGCATTAATGGTCTGAGTACATAGGTGAGGCCCCATCTCCATAGGAGTGATGGTACCATAACTATCAAGTAGACAAATCCAGATTTTGCTAAGGAGAAACTATTTAAAATGATTGATTGCAATAAGGGAAAAGTGACTAATGCAATAGGGAGAATCATCACACCACCTACAATCTACATCTACAATCTACGATCATCTTAAAGGTTAGGCAGAAAGGACTTTTCTTTTATAGGGAGGAGTAAACAATGCTCAGGCTAGAAAGACCCATGTGGGGCAAGGGGGATGAGAGAGTAGTGTAGACAATAGATCAGAGAACATTTTACCCTGAACTCAGCCTATTCTCTGGGTGGGGAAGGGGGACTATTAAGGAGGGACTTTATGGTGGCTTAGGGTGAGGGTGGTCAAATTCTGGGAGCCTAGAGAAGGAAAGAAACTTAACCAAATTGTACTTTCAAAACATTTGGTTCTGAGTGATCCGTGGAGACAAAACAATTCAGCTTATAATTTATGGGGCAAAGAATGGGAATTTGGAGGGTCTATGTTTGGCCTTGTCACATAGGTAAACAAGACGAGCAAGCATTCATGAGTCTTAGTCAAGTCATGGAGGGAAGGCTGTCTCTTTGCAGTAAGCTGTGTCCTGGAACACCAATGGGTGGGGAGATTTCTTTAAATGTATCTGGTCATAGGATCAGAGGGTCTGGGTAAAAATCAACATTGTTAATATCTTGATATATGGATTACACCATGTACTGTAAGCTGTTGTCAAAACTCATCAATCTATTCACTTAAGATCTGTGTACTTTGTTGTCTGCAAATTTTAAAAAATACACCGACTTTCACACAGATCCAACAAAGAAAAAAAATCATTTTGTAAACATGTCTTCTCTGAGGAAATGGTCTTTTTAAAATCAATCCTGAAATTTTAAATTTCATAATCCACATGAATATTTTGTAGATTCACATAACAATATTAGGATCGTTTATGGTTATGGACCTACTTTTCTTCTCTAAGACAGCACCAAAGAGTAGGACTATTATGAGTATGTGTGTGTGTGTGTGTGTGTAGTATGAATGAAAGAAAAATGGAATATTTTCCATTCTAATGTTTAGAAGAAAAAAAAATGATCAATCCTGATCTGAGAAAAAATTTTTTTTGACAGCTAGCTTTTCTGGAAACTTCCACATTGTCCGTGTGTAAGAAAATCCTTTTGGAAGATCAATATAAATTGACAAAACCAGATTAGCTGGAACTTTGGTGATAAGTCATAGTTTATATTCCGCATCTCTATTCAGACTTGAATTATCCATGCTGGTTATCTGTTTTGATGTACATTACTAGGTAATTTCTTTCATTGTGGCCAGCTTCTTTTCAGTCTGATCATATTCACATAAGCAAACTGAATGAGCCACTCTCCTGACCCATGTGATTATTTTAGCTGTCTTTATGACCTGTGAAGTTTGTTGCATGATCAGTCCAGCTGTGACCAACGGTGCAGATTTTGAGGATGGAATTATTGAGTCAGCTGTGCCATAGTCTGCACATACACTGATCCTGTCTATGTGCTGTTGAGTCTTCTCCCTGGATTTTGTATTATTAGGTTTTTTCTGCTTAT
The DNA here is from genome assembly GCF_022682495.2 of Desmodus rotundus. Classification (NCBI taxonomy): domain Eukaryota; kingdom Metazoa; phylum Chordata; class Mammalia; order Chiroptera; family Phyllostomidae; genus Desmodus; species Desmodus rotundus. The sequence continues at coordinate 79,388,210 of NC_071400.1, forward strand.
ATTTATGAAAGAAATGGACAGTTAGTTCCCAGTTCACCGTATGCTGTGAGGAAACAGTATTTTCAGCTAAAGGTTTCAGCAAAGGTTATTTGGTGTTGTATTTTATAAATAATAATGACCCAATTACATAATTTTACATTAATAGAATCTTGAAAAAGTATCATTTATATGCAGCTCATTTTTGACTACAGTAATATAACATTTCAATGTCAGTTTATCATTTTCATTAACACTAGGACATTTTCTTTGTGAGAGTTTAAAAGATAAATATAGTCATATGTTTTATGACTTGAATAATGAATATTTTCTTGAATTCTCTAAGCAATAGGTCTGCTTTTTAAAGGAGCACTTCTTATGCTAATCCAAGATTTAAGCTCTCTCTCCCTGTTGTTTGAACACCGGGTAAATACATTTTTGCAGTTACTCTTGAGCCAACATAGTCTATATTCTCCCTTTTAGTACATTTGATGGAGCCAGGGAGAGATATACCTGTTTCTCTTAAAACACTCTTATTCTTAACATTACCTTCATGTTCACATCTTTATATTCTTTTGTTTTATTTAATAGTAAATTACTTAAAGGAAGAAAATATCTGTAAAAGTTAAGTATGTTTTAGCATTTTCCATTATATTTTTCTATAACAGCTCCCATGTTTATGGCCCAAGCAAAGATCAATGTGAGTTCGGGTAGACCGATAATGACAATTGCACAAAATAAGGATTTTTCACTTCACACGAAATGTCAGCCATTCTGTTACTTGTCCCTTCCTATGTGTACACACACTCATAACTTTAATTTGAGCTTCTAACCATACATGAATAATGTTTCAAACTGTAAACTTGTGATTAATGCATAGCTTTTGATGACTTTGCAGAATGATACAGGCCTTAACTTTGTAGTCAAATTTCTTAATACCTGGGATCATATTAGTCATGAGTCATTCTAGATAGGGCTTTTGTAAGAGAAAAGCAAGGTGAAGAAGGATCTGTTACTTTATTTTATTTTGAATTTTGGTCTGTATTTGTGGCCTCTTGGGTAAAGGATGTCTTAAGAATGATAGAGATTCTTTTAATTCTCAAAATTATAAAGGTAATGAAAAATTAGTTCAGAAGTACTTACTTCACTCTGTGGAATGAATCATATATAAATACTTAACAGCCTACAGTTCGATATACAGCACAGGTATATAGCAGGGTAAAAAAATCAAACTGCATGGTTGCAGATTCTGATTTCTAACAGTGATGGCATAATCTATATTCATAGGAAGTAAAAATCTATACTGCTCTCTTCAAATTACAGAGACCAGTGGGGGAGAGAGAAAAATATATGGAACACTGCAATTTCTTCAAATTCTTTTTAATGTATTTTTTCGTATTATATTTTTATTAAATTTATTAGGGTGACATTGGTTAACAGAATCATACAGGTTTCAACTGCACATTTCTGTGATACATGATCTGTATTTTGCATTGTGCGTCCACCACCCCAAGTCATATCATCCTCTGTCACAAACTATTGGGCTCCCTTTACCCCCCTCCCAACCTCCTCACCCTATCCTTCTGGTTACCACCTACTGTTGTCTGTGTCTATGAGTTTCAGTTTTATATCCCACATATGAGTGACATCATATGGTCCTTGGCTTGCTGACTGACTTAATTTCGCTTAGCATAATATTCTCAGAGTCCATCCATGTTGTCACAAATTGCAGTATTTTATCTTTTCTTATGGCTGAGTAGTATCCTGTGGTATATATGGCCACATCTTTATCCAATTCTCTGTTGAAAGGCACTTTGCTTGTCTCCATGTCTTGGCCACCGTGAATAATGCTGCAGTGGACATAAGGGTGCATATAGCTTTGAGAATAAATGTTTTCACGTTTCTCAGGGAGATACCCAGAAGAGGGATTGCTGGGTCATATGGTAACTCTATTTTTAATTTTTTGAGAAACCACCAGACTGTTTTCCCTAGTGGCTGTACCAGTCTACATTTCTACCAACAGTGAATGAGGGTTTCCTTTCCTCCACAATAGTTGTTATTACTTTTCTTGTGGATAATGGCCATCCTAACAGGTGTGAGGTAGTATCTCATGGTGGTTTTGATTTGCATTTTTCTGATAGCTAGTGAAGTTGAACATCTTTTCATATATCTGTTGGCCATTTGTATGTCTTCAATAAATGGTGCTGGGAACATTAAAAAGCCACACACAGAAGAATGAAAGTAGATTACAATTTGTCCCCATGTACAAAAATTAATTCAAAATGGGTCAAAGACCTAAGTATAAGATCTGAAACAATAAATTGCATAGAAGAAAACATAGGTTCTAAACTTACGGACCTTTGTTGTAGAGAAAATTTTATGAATTCGACTCCAAAGGCAAGGGAAGGAAAGGCAAACATAAATGAATGGGACTATAGCAAACTAAAAATCTTCTGCTCAGCAAATGAAACTGCCAACCAAAAAAGGTAACCAAGCTGAATGGGAAATGATATTTGCAAACACCAACTTCAAATTCTTTTCTGATGCTAAAAGGTGAAACCCGGATGTCATGGCCCTTTGTCAAAGGATGCCCAATCAGTTCTGCTGTCCACAAAGGAGGCTGTGGGTAATTGAGTCTCTGATAGTCAGCACAAAGGAGTCCTGGAAATAGAGGAGCGAGGAGAGATGAGCTATCCTGAAGGCAAAGAAAGAAGTTAGCAAATTGTTCTGGAACCTGTTCAAGGTTAAATTTCAAATGGGTTTATAATCATGAATCTCACACAAATATAAAATGAACACATGTCAAAGATGTTATTTAACTCATAAATTAATAAGGGAATCAGTAAGATATTACGGCCAGTTCAGAAGAGAATTCAAAGAACCATGCATATATAAGCAGTACGTAATGCTGGACAACATTCTTGATGAGATGAAAAGTGATGTATAGTGTGATAGAGGAATTGCATTTCTAATGGACACACTTCACTGGGATGTCTATGGACAAGAATCATTTGTTTTGATATTTATTTTATGCAGCTAACAGGTTGTAAAGGAGCTTTAAGACTAAGAAAGGCAGAGCAACTCTATGTGATCAGAAAACCCAGTAGCGTGTGCTTATACAACACCAGCTTTACTTTGGAGACTCAGCAATCTTAGAATCTGTATGTTGAGAAACGTAGCCAGTGTAAAAAGCACCTGTTAATGGGGTTTAAAACAGAAATTGATATATGTTTAAAATATTGTTTGATATAAATCTTCTTTGTAAATCCAAACTTTCCTTAAAATATGCTATATACACAGGTGATGTAAACAAGTGATTTTTTTCTTGGTAACCAAGGAATATAGGCCACGTTACACATCTGCACATTTAGTAGCAAACTGATGGCAATAGCAGTACGATGTGAGATCGAGAGTTTGCTTGTAAAAAGTACATGGAACAAGAATTTATCAAAAGAATAAAATGTTCTAGGATATTTGCATAACTCTGGTGTAAGCAAGTGAATTTTTCATGGAATTAGAGGTGTTAGGCTTGAATCAATTATATATAAATGTGAAATAATAGAATGATTTTAATTTGTCATCTGTGTTTTAGTGCTTCTGTTAATACTTTTTACTACCGTATGGGCAAAATCCTTAGTATTGAGACACTAAGATTGACTCTTTTCTGCCTGTTTTTTTTTTTTTTTAACTGTTTATGTGTTTTTATTTATTTTCTTTCAGGTTAGTTCTTTTTTTTTTTATTGTTATTTAAGCACAGTTGTCTCTACTTTCCCTGCACCACCCTCCCCTACCCCACCCACCCCTACCTTCCACTCTCAATCCTACCCAACTACGGCTTTGTCCATGAGTCCTTTATACATGTTCCTTGACAACCCTTCCCCTTCTTTCCCATTATTCCCCTCCCCATTCCCCTCTGGTTACTGTCAGTTTGTTCTTTATTTCAATGTCTCTGGTTATGTATTGCTTCCTTGTTTTGTTGGTTAGGTTTCTCTTATAGGTGAGATCATATGGTATTTGTCTTTCACTGCCTGGCTTATTTCACTTCACATAATGTTCTCCAGTTCCATCCATGCTGTCATGAAGAGTAGGAGCTCCTCCTTTCTTTCTGCTGTGTAGTATTCCATTGTATAAAGGTACCATAATTTTTTTTTCTCCACTCATTTACTGGTGGGCACTTGGGTTGCTTCTAGCACTTGGCTATTGTGAATTGTGCTGCTATGAACATTGAGGTGCATAAGTTCTTTTGGATTGGTGTTTCAGGATTCTTAGGGTATAATCCCAGCAGTGGAATTGCTGGGTCAAAAGGCAGTCCCATTTTTAGTTTTTTGAAGAAATTGCATACTGTTTTCCACAGTGGCCGCACCAGTCTGCACTCCCACCAACAGTGCACTAGGGTTCCCTTTTCTCTGTATCCTCTCCAACATTTGTTTGTGGATTTGTTTATGTTGGCCACTCTGACTGGTGTGAGATGGTACCTCGTTGTGGTTTTAATTTGCATCTCTCTGATGGCTAGTGATGCTGAGCATCTTTTCCTATGTCTCTGGGCCCTATGTATGTTCTCCTTGAAGAAGTTTCTGTTCAGGTCCTTTGCCCATTTTTTAATTGGATTATTTGTTTTCCTGGAGTGGAGTCATGTGAGTTCTTTATATATTTTGGAGATCAAACCCTTGTCTGCGGTATCATGGCAAATACTTTTTCCCATACAGTGGTTCCCTTTTCATTTTGCTGATGTTTTCTTTAGCCGTGCACAAGCTTTTTATATTGATGAAGTCCCATTTGTTTATTCTTTCCTTTATGTCCCTTGCTCTAGGGGACATGTTGGTGGAAATATTGCTACATGGAATATCTGAGATATTCCTTCCTATGTTCTCCTCAAGCAAAGTCCTAGAGGTATCGTGACTTATATTCAAGTCTTTTATCCATCTTGAGTTTATTTGTGTGTGTGTGTGGTATAAGTCAGTGGTCGAGTTTCATTTTCTCTGCTCTTGTTTTTATTTCACCATTCTGCTTGAGCATACTAACAGCATCTTCCTACTTATATGTTTCCCTGGCTTGTGCAAGCTGCATTATTCCAGGCCAAGAGCTTCCCTAGGTCACCCCCATCACTCAAATTCCTTTACCTCTAGAGTTATTTCTGGTCTCATTTCAAACAGCCAGGAAATATTTTGCCTGAGGGATTGAACTTGGACTCATCAGTTGAAGTGACACTTTGCTATTTCGTGGTTTTATGCCAACAGCGTGCGTGTGTATTTGCATGTTAGAAACTATCTTGCAGAGTTACTAGATGGTAGTTTGATTCCCTGACTATACTTGTGTTTCTTCCCCACTGTATAACACAGAGCCCGGCACACAATACACCTTCAAAAAGTACAAGTTTTGTAAACGCTTGCAGGAAAGGGTTAGAACCAGCAGTTGTTTACAAACCTAGCTCCAGGGAATCAGATGGCAGCTAGGTCAAAGAGATTTCTTGTAACCCTTTTTATCTAGAGAGTGGACATAAAGTGTGCTTGAGGAAAATGAATTAATTAATAAACATGAAGCACTCCTTTTTGACTTTCCGGTATATCATTTTTCATATTTCAAGATGGTGTTGCATATACTTTCAATAAAATGTTCATGGTCAGCGATCTTTCAGCTCATGCGATGAATATCAATCGACACCTGCCACGTCTCTATCTTGATAAGTAAGAGCCTGTTTACAAAATGACCGGCAGTGTGAGAAGCCCAGTCAGAAAACATGGGAATACAGAAGGCTTATTAAGACTGGGCTTTCTAGCACTGTAGATCATGAAATCGCTGTAACTAAAAAAAAAAATGCTATGAAGTCCTGGATTTTAGTATGCTAAGAGTAATGACAAACAACAAAATGGTTTGATTCCTACGAGCACACAGATGGCCTTTGAGAGTAAGTGTCCCTCTTCCTCATATACTAGAGCCCATCACATTCTTTACTTCCAAGAACGTAGAATATTACTTGACACACGACATGTATGCCGAAGATAAGCAACCAAATGTGCAGGGTACTTTTGCATCTTAACAAGATGAGTCAAAAATCACTTAAGAATGTCTTATCCATTAATGAAATATAGTCACATTTCTACCAGAGCATAACCAGCTCTTCCCTGGAAGATGACAAAAATGTACAAGTTGGAAATTTCCCAGAGCTTACAACATAACTTGGGGTGAAAAACAACATGGTACCTTAACATGGCCAAGCAGAATGGGCCTCGGTTTATAACTTCCTTAAAAAATGGCAGCTCTAGCAATGCCGTTCTGTCTCCTGGCTTGTATATAGGAGATGTCATGCTGTGCTAGGTTCTGGGTCAGGCTGACTGAACTGAGTGTTGTCACATTCTCACTCTCCAAAGCTTCTGAGTAATGATATTGGTTTTACCTTGAAATTTGCCATCAAAGTATGAAAATCAGTTTAGGAGATGAGAGAAAAGGCAATGAAGGTCACAAAACCTACATTCTATGTGTTAATTAAATATTTTCTGACACAAACACATTTTTCTTCCTGGGCCAAGTACATTTCAGTGAGACATGCTTGAGACTTATACAACAAGCAACTTCTCTATAAATCAATATAACATTAAAAAAACTAAGCCAACAGAGGAAATAAGCAACAAGAATGTTCTTTCTATAGCTCTTGTTCAATTCTAATGAGTGAAGTTATCAAGAAAAATAGATGAAGACAAAATTTTATACATGCCAAGCCTCGTATATTTACATGCTTATTCTACACACATTGGTATTGCCATAAAGAAGGGAATATTATTCTTAAACCTGAGAGTAGAAACCTTTGGTTGGAGTAAAATATGATAATCTGCAATAGAATGACCAGTTTTAAATTGAAGCAAAATGTTGTAGCCTGTGCCTTCTGTCTGTGTCAGTCGCATCTCCCCTTCATGACCATCATTCTTCTCATGTAGAGCCCTTTTTCTTGTCCTGTGACTACCAAATGATCCATTACTAGCCCCCTATACAGGTCTTTCTTTATCTCAGACACATTATCAAACAAATACCACATTGTACTGTGCTTTGTTCCTTTTCCATATGATGTCCTTCCTTCCATTTTTTCAATGCAGTTATTAACAGCTGATGACCAGTTAATCTATGACCATATCTGTCACATTGTATTCACTGGTACTGAAGTGTTAATATGTGACCACTATATATATACACCTTCTGTGTGCAACACCAAAATGTTAAAATAAAAATAATGTCTCAGTGGGGGCAAATGGGGGACATTTGTAATAGTGTCAACAATAAAAAAAATAATGTCTATAATGTCTATAAATTAAATAATGTCTATAAATAATGTCTATACATTATTGCAGCCAGGGAGGGAGATGCTCAAGGGGAAATTGGGACCATCGGAACACTTGATGTATGAGGTCTGTCTGGAAAAAGCCTAGCCACTGTTAATACATCAAGAACAGCTTGCATGACATGGATGTAACCTGGCAGCCAAAGAGAGTAGACTGAATGCACATATGTGAACAATGATGACTTCACTGTACTAGTCAGTGGGGGCAGTAGATGCTGCTGAGTGAGCATGTGTACTGTGTGGCCGTCACATTCAGAATGACTGAGTGAGTAGAGCAGCGAATCTGCATCAAATTTTGCATTAAGCTTGAACATTCCTCCATGGAAAGTATTCAGATGTTCAGAAGACCGCAGCTATAGGCAACTGGTAATTGGCAGCTTCATCACAACAAAGGTGTCCACTCACACACCACGTTTCATGCAGAGATTTTGGCAAAACATCAAATAAACGAGGTGACTCAGCCCCCCTATAGCCCAGATTTGGTGCCCTGTGACTTCTGGCTTTTTCCAAAACTAAAATCACCTTTGAAAAGAGAGAGATTTCAGACCATTGATGAGATTCAGGAAAATAGGATGGGGCAGCTGATGGTGATTGGGAGAACCGTGTGAAGTTCCATGGTGCCTACTTTGAAAGGGACCTGAGATGCCATTGTCCTATGCACAATGTTTCTTGTATCTTCTTCAGTAACTGTCTCTATTTTTTATATTACTTGTCTGGATACTTTCTGGACTGACCTCGTACACTATATGGTTAGTGTAGATCCAGAAAATTATATGGCCTATATCCCATTTGTTAATAACCCCACTCTGTCCCTTTTCTTTGTATAGTATAGTAATTTGTACTTCTCTTGCTGGCCTTTCTGTTTTATTTCTTTAAACATTTTATTTATTTATTTTTAAAAAGAGAAGGGAAGGAAAAAGAGAGGAAGAGAAATATTGATGTGCAAGAGATACGTCAATTGGTTGCCTCTCACATGCCCCCTACTGGGGACCTGGCCTGCAACCCAGGTATGTGCCCTGACTGGGAATCAAACCAGTGACCTTTTGGTTTGCAGGCCAACACTCAATACACTTAGACATACCAACCATGTCTGGTCTTTCTTTTTAAATCCATATCTTGGCTTTGAAAACAAAAGGACTTTTAATTCTTCCATGAAAAAAATCTCCACAAGAAGGGGAAAATAGTCCCTCTTCACAGAAACAAAACCAACACTTTTCTGCATCTTAAATCTTTCCTTGCTTAAAATTTTCCATGCCTCCAAAAAAAAAAAATCTTTAAGACATACTGACACAAGATAGTTGCTAAACTTTTTAAACTTTAACCTCTGAAAAGTTTGTAATTCTAATTGGACATCTTAGTAACTGCAGGCCAGGCAATTCTGTTCAAATTGACATCTCTTTTTGAAAGCTATAAACTTATGTGTATTCTTTGTTAGGCCAGAAAAGCTGCATTTGCATTTCATTTTTCTCTTACATTCATGAGCAATCCAAGTCTCTGTGAATTTATTTTTCAAAAGAGACTGATTTTTTAGTCATTCAAGTTAATAACAGTTATCATGGGGAACATTAATGCAGCTCATCAATATTTCCAGTTTTTCTCTTTCTGGGCACATTGAAGGACAATATGATTTTACCCCTTTGAAGATGAGAGAGGCCACATGACTTGATTTGGCTAATAAGTAGTGAGTGGAAGAACTATGAAGCACTTTCAGATGACAGTGATTAAAATCTTTAACTTGGCTCACCAATCTGCCTTGTGCTCTTTCGTGACATTCATGGAGTGCTGTAAAACTCATGCATTCTGGAAAGCCAGGCCAACCCATGGAAGATGGCTGACCTGGATTAATTCATTGAGGTTTTGGCACTACCTATGAATCCAGCAAAACTCATTTTATGTTACTTGTATCTTCTATATCTGTGAAATGTCTCTGGTGATTATTAGGATATGTTTCAATATAGCTGAACCTATTCTACCAAATATTAAATATTTAAGTGTTTCAATTAGGTGAAATTTGGAAATATCTTAGTATCATTTTTAAATTAGCAACACTATGCAAAATATGTAGAATAGTACATGAGCACGGCAGTGAGATAACAAATAATTTAGGAAATCTTCCATTGTGTTTAAAATGCACTTATACATTCTTTATTATCTTAGAATATTTAGCTCAATTAATGCAACAGATGACACAAAATAAAACATTGTGAATAGGAAAATGTAGTTATTCATTTGTTTCTTACTTATGTATTCACCAGGAAAGTTTTTCAGTGTGTTCTTTTATTTGTAAACAGGTACTTGATAACTAAGAGGCATTACATTAAAAATTAAATTGACTCTGCCATGTGATAAAATTCTGATCCATAATGAACTTTATGCATGAATAAAAAGCAGAACTTTTTTTCCATCAGAGGGCAGTTCTTTGAATTTCTAAATCAGATTGTCTCTATATTCACTCCTTGTAGAATTTTTATAAGCATATAAAGGTAAGTGCACAAATAGTCAAAGAACTGTAAAAGGGTTTTGTGGATTGTTTACAATTGCAACAGTAGTGGTCTCTTCCCATTACCCATTGAAATGTGACTTTGTAGCTCATCCCATCAAAAGAAAGAGTCTATTTCCCACCGTGCGGTTCTAGGGTGTTCTTGTAACTTTTTTGACAGATAGAATGCAACAAGAGTGACTTTGTACCAGTTATGAACCCAAAACTCAGGAGGCATGGTATTATTTCACTCACTCTCTTGGAATTCCATCATTCTGAAGTGATCAAACCCAAGCTATTCTGTTGAATGATGAGTGACATGTAGCCCACCCGCCTTTGTTCCCCAGCCAATACCTATCTGTAAAAACACCAGCCATGTGAGACCATCCTATAAGAACCAGTCTCTGGCCAACTGGTTTGCTGGCTAAAGACATAAGAACAAATGCAATTTTAATCATGCCTGGCCCAGATCAGCAGAACTGCCAACTCAACTACAGACTCCTAAGCAATGACAAATTGTTATTGTTTTAAGCCACTGAGTTTTTTTTAATTTTAGTGCAGAAAAAGGTTATTGATGCAGGCTGTTAGTTTATATAGTCATCCTAGTTTTGTAAGATTTTGACTACTGGAATGATATTTAGCAGTATATGAAAGTTATGGATACAAAAATTAACATATGTAGTCAGATTATATGGAGCCAATTGAAAGTTCTTCCTTGTAACTTTTTTATTTTCTCAACAATTTCAGTTCTACTTACCAGGTATCTGTACCTTCACCTGAATCCTAGCACTTGGTTTTCATTCAGTCAGGCCTAAGTTGACCCAAATACTTCTTTACCACTGAACAAACATACGAGAACCCCAGAGGTAACCATTGGATCGTGCAGGTCCTGAGTCCAATCCACTGAACTTCCTATGCCTTTCACTACATAATCAGTTCATATTAAAAACCTGTAATAAAATATATAAAGCAGATGATAAATAGTAAATGACAATAGTAAGTGCACCAGAAAGGGTTGACTCAACAAGCCTGAACTGCTCAAATATTGCCCACTGCCAGGGTCTTCAGCACTGGCCCTTGGGTTGGCTCCTGGGGAATGATCTCTGAGCCCTCAGAGTCAAGGAACCCACCCAGATCCAGTGAGTATTTACCATGTGTAAGGTGTTTTATACATTCTCTCTTTTTAATCTTCAAAATAGCTATAGTACAAAGGTATTCTAATCTCTCTTCTAAAAGTAAGAAAATTCAGGGTCAGAAAGGTTACAGCAAGTTAGACATGCAGAAGGAAGTTAAACCTATTATTTTTCTGAGTTCAAAATTAATGTTCTTTTTGATGCTTCCCTTTTTCTTTTTTTTAATTAAATTTATTGGGGTAGCATTGATTAACAAAATGATATAGGTTTCAAGTACCAAGTTCTGTGATAAATTGTGTTGTGTGTTTATCACCCAATGTCAATCCTGCCTTAACTTCCCTTCTGTGGCTGGTTGCCTGTTTTCTATTTCAAAGAAATTGGAAATACAACCTGAAGTTTAAGTTTGGTAAAAATATATTCTACTCCCACATCTGAATTTGGTTGCTTGTAGAATACTCTCATGGGATTATTTTAAGAATTCTTACAGCACCAATTGCTATTTTGTACTTGGTACAAACATAGAAAATAGATTCCGATAGAGACTGTAAAAATCACTGACCACAGCAGTACAATTTTAGAGAGCAAAAGGAAGTGTTAAAATATTCAAATTCATGAAATTTTAGAAATAGTCATAATGGCTTTAATAATATCAGTGGTTAAAAATGTTCTATCCAAAACCATTCTCAAAAATAATTTTGAGATACACTATATATATGAATAATGTAAGAAACTGCATTTTTACATCTTAAGGATAACATAAATAGTAATTATTGGTCATAATTGCACACTTTAATCATTTTCTGAGCTCTATTTGTTTGCATTATCATTGCATTTCTCTTTAACTTCGGTGTATGGAACTGCTTTCTAACTATGACTCAAAATTCAGAGAAAAGAAAAGATTGACAAATCACACTACAAAATTCCTTTGTACAACAAAAAGTGCCTCAAAAATGTCAAAATAAAACTGTCAAACTAGAGGAAAATATCTGTGAGTTATACTGCAGACAAGGAGCTAATATCCCCGATATGTTAAGAACCCTGAAAAATTAAGAAACAAAGGGCTAGAAAGATGATAGAAAAATGACATGAATGGACAATTCATAAAAATGATTCTAAAACATGAAAAAATATTTAAATGCATAATTAGAAAAATGCAAATTAAAAGAATACGGAGATATCATTCTTACTGTCAAACTGGGACAAGTTCAAAGGCATGGTGGTACATTCTGTTGTTGACACTGTGGGGAATGCAAACTGACTCTTTTGTTGGGGATTTTGGTAACAACGAACCAGACTACAAACGCATTTACCTTTTGAACCAGCAATTCCATTTCTAGGGATTTACTTTGAAGATACACCTACAAGGATATGAGCACACACAGAAAAGATTACTCCATGAACAGTTTTTATAATTGCAAAATACTGGAAAAACCCTTAATGCCTACACAGAAAAAGTCATTGAATACACTATGGGGCATACACATAAATTAGTAAGATGAAGATGTTAAAAGGAATTTTGGAGATGTCTATGAACTGATGTGGATTAATTTTTAGTATATATTAGTAAGTGAAAAAAAAATCAAAGTGCAAAAAGTACCTATAGTAGGCTATCATTCGTGTAACAGTGAGAACGCACACACACAAACTCATATACACTCTCAACAATTCAACATAATTATGGGAAGGACAAAAAAGAACCTGAAGAGACTGATTACCTGTAAGAGGTGGGTGGTGGCAAGAATAGAGAAAGAGAACTGGGTAGTAAGGATGGAAGGGTGATGACACCTTTTTGTATAGCTCTGATTCTTCAAGCCCTGGTAATGTTTTAGATACTCTGAAAATGAGTAAACTAAAATTAAGAAACAGTTAAAAGCAACTGAAAATATGGGAACCAAAAACAGAACACAAGCAGTAATAAATGAACCTAACTCTATTATAGGTGGAACTCATAGTCATACTAAAAGGGAAAACAGACAAAAGAAACTAACCCAACTAACTTTGAAAAATAGTAAATGTATCTGGTAGGGCAAAACAAAACAAAATAAGCAAAACAGACTCCAGCACACAAGCACTGTAATTAATAGATCTCTACTCACAGAAGTGTGAGCTAGAAATAATGAAACTACTTTATGTGTATAGTAGAAATAAGCAAATGAATAAATATATTGTGGGTAATGAAACTCAGATTTCTCACAGTGAGAGAATGTTGTTAGAAATAAGGAAAGAGCGAAGACTATGATGGAACATAGGTGTTGTATTGAAATTGGATGTCAGTATGAAGTAATAGATATGTGGATCAATAGATTATAAATACAGGGGTGGCCTACAGTAGGCTTACAGTTGTAAGACAAGTAAATAATACAATAATTAATAAATAATAAGGCAAGAATAAACTCTGTGGTTCACGTCTTCACAACAGGAAACCTACTTTTGCTGCTTCGTATATGTGGATGTGTATATGTATTTATGTGTGTGTGTATGAGCAATGACAACCCACTAGCAATAAATGGTCAAGCTTAGGGCCACTGTCTTAGTTTTAAATACTATTCTCTAATTAAAGCAACTGAGGTTCTCGCAGGGTTGGAGTAGGAAAAAGACAAGATGAAATAAGATGAAGTTATGGTGCCAGAAAGTAAGAAATTGCTCACAAGTTATGGGCATGCAATTAGACTTATTGTGACACCTCAGAATTCATGTTGAAGTTCTGACCCCCAAGGTGACGGTATTAGGAGGTGGAGTGTTTGGGAGGTAATTAGGTCATGAGGGTGGAGCCCTCATGAATGGGATCAGTGCCCTTATCAAAGACACCTCAGAGAGCCCTCTAAAATCTCTTTCTACCATGTGAGCATACAATGAGAAGGTAGCAGTTTGCAACCCCAGAAAAGGGCCCTCAGCAGAATTAGGTCATTTGGGCACCCTGATATGGGACTTTTAGTCTCCAGAACTGTGAGAAATAAATTTATGTTATTTATAAGCCAATCAATCTAGGGTACTTTGTCATAACAGCCTGAACAGGGTGTATGATGAAAGGTACACAGGAACCAAATTGTTGGAACTGCTAATGACAAAATCTAGGAATAAATATTCATAAGTCCAAACTGATATAAATAAATAATAATGTAAATAATAAACGGAGGAAAGGGACAGCTCTTCCTTATAGTGGAATTCCAGTATATAAGTATAGAAAATAATGGAAATAGAAAATCATAATTAGGTAAATACCATAATAATAATTGTCACTAGAAAGATCCATTGATGGTCATTAAAATAAGTGGGTTGAAGCATGAGAAACAAGATATTTACATAGTCTCAAAGGATCTCCATAAACATATTCATTAATGACAAAAAAGGAAAACAGTAACTTTATAGAGAAAAAAATTTGGCCAACACAATCTAAAGTAAGAGACTGAAATGAACACAACCAATGACAATATGTCCTGGCATCAGGGAGCCCCAGAAATGGTGCACTGGCCAGTGCAAAATGTCACATCTGTTTGTGTGCCCAAATGCATCATCTCAATCTAACTATTTTACAAAATAACTGGCTAGTAATCTTCAAAATTGTCAAGGCCTTGAAAGACAAAGTAAGACTGAGGGACTGTCACATACGAGAGGAATCTGAGGAGATATGAAACTGATGTATGTGAGACCCTGAACTAGAATCTAGGCTAGAAAAGAGACATAAGTGGGAAACAAAGAAAAAAACAGAAAAACACAAAACTGTCTAAATTGGTTTATACTGTTGTATCAACGTTAATTTCCTAATGCTCTATTATGGTTATATAAGATGTTACCATTTGGGTTACTTGAGTGAATGACATTTATATTTGCAACTGATCTGTAAATTTTTAAATATGTAAAATGTAAAGACCTAAAAATTCCTACTGTGTTACAAATGGAAAATTGGATTTAAATGATAAAGATGAGCCTCAAGGACAGAACATAAGTCATTATTTTCTGGGTAAATGAAGAATATGGTCTTTCTACATTGATGAGCCTTTAAATTTTTATATTACAAATATAATACATTTTTAGAAAATAAAAGTTTCTATAATTAAAATAACATATATGATAAAATTATATTTGTGACAATATTTTAATACTCAGAAAAGGTGAATTTAGAATGATCTAATTCTTCAATATATTATTTTTTGTATAATAATAAAATAACAACATGAATATAATTTATACTGTGATAGCCAATACATAAAAATGCAGATTTAACACAAGTGAAATAAATGTGTTATAGAGAGAAAATAAGAATTTATAACTTTCAGTTGAAAAATATTTTTTTTAAAAGATGTTATTTATTTATTTTTAGACAGAGGGGAAAGGAGAGATAAACAAAGGGAGAGAAACATCAATGTGTGGTTGCCTCTTATGCATTCCCTAGTGGGAACCTGACCCACAACCCAGCAATGTGCCCTGACTGGGAATCGAACCAGTGACCCCTTGCTTCACTTCAGTCCAGTACACAATCAACTGAGCCACACCATCCAGGGCAATATTTCAAATTTCTCATGTACATTGCCTTATGGGTTAGGGGTGATACTGATAGTATAGTATTCACATAACTAGCACATTTTCAATTCAAAATTTTGCAGAGTGAGTCCTTAAAAGCTTAATTTGAAGTTTTGGATTTTATTTTCTCTAAGCAGCTGATTCATCCAATGTTTGATATGAAATGCTAATATGACCTCCACATCCTATGCATAAAATCTCCATTTTGCTGAAGGTATTGTTTTCATGTAATATTCTGCCTCATAGCAAGATGTAAAATAAATCACACTTATATAACACCTTTCCTCCAGAGAGTTTTTAAAAGTTCCACATTTATTTCCCATTTCTGAAATTTTACTTCTAAAAATAACATGTGTCTGAATGTTCTCCTCTGATATATTTTCTAACTTACCATTGCCTTCTCATTTAACTTTGACTAGTATGTCCCTCCTTTCCTAGTTTTCTAAATCTGTCACCTTTTGCCATGTCAAACCTATTTCACTTTCCTCTAATTTCTGTTCTCAGCCATATTCTGATCCACTCTCCTGTGCAGCACTACTTGTTAGAAATAACTTATCATTTCCAAATCAGAAATCTCCCTCCATTTCTTCAGATGTGACCCATTTATTCTGGAGCTGCTATCAACCTTTGAAAAAGGACAATAATAAATATAATCCCCAGACCCTTTCAAGTACTGTGTATCCATTGTATTTATAATTTTGTTGTTTTTTATATGACATGGTGGATACAAATTTATGAAGCCAAGCAATTTTGGAAATTGATGTTTGCAATAGATCAAACAGTTAGCTATTATTTTTAAGTGTACGAAACCATAGCAACCAGGTTGCCAGGGGTCAAATCCGGCCTGTAACACTTAATAGTTGTGTAGAGTTGAGAAATTTAGATAAACATGATATGCTTTATTTTTTCATAAAGCATATCATGTTTAAAGTATTTTTGATAAAATGGAGAAAATAATAGTATGTACTTTGTACATTATTATGAATTAAACTCTTAATATTTATACAGCAAAAGAGAACAATTTCTTGAAACTAAAGGGGAAAAAAAGGTACCTGACACATAACAAATGGCATATAATGAATGAGGTCTTTTTCCAGAAAATGAAAATAATTTGCATCCATTAATCTCACAGATAACACGAATAAACTCTGGACAAAGTAGTAAAACAAACAAAGAAACCAAACCAAACCAAACCCAAATGAAACAAACAAAAACACTAATTAAAGGCACTGGAGAATAGTCCAAAGCAGGAGTAAGCTCAGAAAGTGGAAAGAATCACACTTGAAACAAGGGATTTACGTTGGGTAGCAGTTGAGTTTAAACAGCTTTTTATAAACAGCCATGGACAAAATGAAGTCTCTAGAGCTCAAAAGTAAAGTTGCAATCTCATTGGCAACCAGAGAATGGAAGTCATGGCTGAAAGAGCATCTAGAAGGTGACGGGAAAAGGCAGGAAATGAAGGGAGCTGCAGAAGAGAGAGCACCCACACATACGTGGGATCGCAGAGGAAAGCACAAAATACAAGGATCAAGAAGCCGAGTAGACATTTCAGCTACCATCCACCTCAACAGAGTTAACAGCCTTTTAAAACAAAAGTCAAGATCAACACTCTTCAGCGGAAGACAAAATCACAGTATCTACAGTGTAACACCCACAAGTCAAGCAAAGAAAGGGGAGAATGTGACCCAGAGTGGAGAGTCAAAGAGTAAAAACAGTTAACAGACACAGACTCTGAGGTTTTAACTCAAATACTTTAATAAACTTGAATACAACTGCTATACATGTGCTCAGGTGTTTTAAGGAAAATGTTCAAAATGAGTGAATATATACAAGTGAGTGGGATATATATATATATATAATTTTATAAATATGGATAGGATTAAGAGGATAAAGAAGATGACAGAAAAAAAGGTCAGTGAATTCAAAGGAAGAGTAGCAGAAACAGCAAAATCCAAAGCAAATGGAATATAACACCAAAAAGAAATGAACACTGACCCCATAAGATGTAGGGCAGTACCACAAACTTTAACATGCATGTTTGTATACTTTAAAGGAGAGAAAAAGGAGAGTGGGATAGAGAAATATATAAAAAATTACTTGCTGAAAACTTATAAATTTTGTGAAAGAAATACACAGAGAAACCCAAGAATGTCATTAAATCTGAGGAGGAAGAAATAAGAAAAACAGAACTAGGCCTAGCCTATCTGATATTTCCTGAGAAACAACGGAGGCCAAAAATAAAAAGAACCACATATTTAATGTTCTGAAAGTAAGAAAAAAGTCAACCTATAATTCTAACCCTAATAAAAATATCACTCAAAAATATATATCTTCAGATCAATGAAAACTGAGAGAATTTGTTAGTAAAACTGGCATATAAAAGTTTTGGAAAAAAAGTTCTTTGGATTAAAGGGAAATTATACCAGGTGCAAGTAAAACACACAGGAAGGATGAAAAATGTTAGACATAGAAAATATATTTAGTATTTTCTTTTCTGAAATTAATTTTAAAAATACTCATTCCAGGGGAAAACACAATATTGTGAGATTTATAATGTATATAGATGTAATATACAGTGTAATAATAGCATATATAATGGGTGAGACTAAATATTCAGGAATTTTATGTGATATTGACTCTGAGAGAACTCTATAAATTAAGGAGAAATATTTTAATTCCTGGAATAATACAATTAAAATAATAATGCAGAGGGTACTTGCAAAAGGCCAATAAGTAAATTCTAATGGGATTAGAAAAACTTTCAAATAATCATCAGGAAGGCAGTTTAGGGGGAACAGACAGCAAAGAAGGGATGAAATAAAGAGAAAAATAAATAGCAAAATGGTAGCTACAAAAAGAATAATACCAGAAATAATGCAAGATATTTCAAAATAATCAGTCAATTCATAAGAAAAACAAAAAAATGACAAATGTGTATATGAAAATTAAGAGAGCTTCAAAATGTATTGTAATGAGTTGAATTGTGCCCACCCCAAAAGAAGGTGCATTAAAGTCCAAACCCCCAATATCTTAGAATGTGACTTTATTGGGGCATAATGTCATCACAGATACAACAGTAATTAGTTATGTCGGCATGAGGTCATACTGGAGGAGGATGAGTCCTTAATCCAATATGGCTGATGCCCTTATCAGAAGATGGGCACATGAAGATACAGAGGCAGAGGGAGAAGAGGCTGTAAAGATGGAAGCAGAGATTGGAGTGAAACATTGCGAAGGATCATTGGCCATCACCAGAGTTAGGAAAGAAGCCTGGGACAATTCTCAAATCCCTCAGAAAGAATCAACACCGCAACACTCCGATTTTGGACTTGTAGTCTCTATAATGTTTGACAACTATTTTCTGTTGTTTGAAAACACCTACTTTGTGGTACTTTGGGATGGCGGCCTTAGGAAACTAATAAATACATGAAACAAAAGAGTGACAATCAAAGAAATGGACAAAGCCACAATTTTAGAGTGTTTGTACACCATCAGTGATTGGAAAACACCTAAGATTTGCTAAGAAATCTACAGAGCAATGACTATAATGGAACTTAGCATAGTCACAGTTTACTAGACCCATACACATATGACAATTGATCATATTTCCCTATATGATTCTGTATACCTTTCCAAAGGTACTGCTATACTGAAAACCAGAAAGCATTGCTGAAAGATATTAAAGATGGCCAAATATTCCTTTTCAAAGATTGGAAGATGTTATTTTTAAGATATCAATTCTTTCCAAATAGATATATAAAATCCATTTCAAGGGCAATAATAACCCTATGAAGAAACCAGAACTCTCATACATTTTTAGTGGGAAAGTAAAATAGTGTTACTACTTTGGTATACTATTTAACAATTTCTTATAAAATTGAACATACCTAGGCTCCAGCAATTTTAATTTAGCTGTTTATCCAACAGTGAGGAAAATATATGTTTATGAAAGATTTGTACAAGAGAGTACATTGCAGCTTTATTCTTAATTATAAAAAACTTTATATATAAACAACTTTTCATCAACATGAGAATGAATAAACCAGTTATTATTAGAAGTCTGTCCAGGAATTATCCAGCCATGTAATGTGGAAAATAGAGACATTTATTGAAGAAGACATAAGATACAAGAAACATTGTACATAGGACAATGATGCCTCAGTCCCCTTCAAAGTAGGCACCCTGGGACCTCACACAGTTCCCCTAACTGCCATCAGCTGCCCGGTTGTATTTTCCTGAATCTCATCAATGGTCTCAACTCTCTTCCTTATCAAAGGTGATTTTAATTTTGGGAAAAGCAGAAGTTGCAGGGCACCAAATCTGGGCTGTGGAGGGGCTGAGTCACCTGGGTGATTTCATGTTTGCCGAAAAACCTCTGCACAAGACATGATGCGTGAATGGGTGTGTTGTTGTGATGAAGTTGCCAATCATCACTTCCCTTAGCTGTGGCCTTCTGAATCATCTGAATAGTTTCTACAGAGGAATGCTCAAGGTTAATGCAAAATTTGATGCACATTCATTGCTCGACTTACTCAGTCATTTTGAATGCAAGGGCCACACAGTACACATGCTCACTCAACAGCGTCTACCGCCCCCACTGACCAGTACAGTGAAGTCATCATTGTTCACACATGCGCATTCCAGTCCACTCTCCTTGGCTGCTAGGTTACATCAATGTTGTGCAAACCATTCTTATTATATTAACAATGGCTGGACTTTTTTAGGACAGACTTTCTATATTGATAAAAGAAAATAAGATTCAGCAATAAAAAAGAACAAATTACTCATTCCTTCTACCATAGGAATGAGTTTCATAGACATCATACTGCATAAAAGAAACCAGCTTATGAAATACACACTATATACCATTTTTCTGAAATTCTAGTACAAATATAATCTATGTTGAAAGTTATCATCAAAGTAGTTGCTTTTTAGGAAGGGAAATTTACTGGGAAAGCATGAGGGAATATTCTGGGGTGATGAAAATATGACATATTTTAATACATTTGTGGGTTATGCAGTTACATGCATTTGTCAAAGCTTATTAAATTGTAGAATGAAGATTTTTACATTCCATTGAATTTAAAAATAAATTAAACAAATATAAAACAAATTTGTAGGATTCCTTTCAGCAGTGGCATGGGCTTAACAATTGTGAAATCACTTTCAGTGTATTCTAATGTGTAAATATATTGAAAGTAATGAGATGCAGGTTTACTATTGGCTAATGGAGTTGCAGATAGGAACAATGGAAGACTAGAATGTATGTTATAGCATTGGTCTGGAATTGGAAGTATTGATATAAACTGCTAAAAGGGCCAAGAAGCAATGAAATACCAGTAGTATTGAACGTACATAGCACCTTGACCTTGGTTTCTTTATTTTTAAATATATTTTATTGATTATGCTATTACAGTTGTCCCATTTTACCCCCTTTATTCCCCTCCACCCTGCACCCCCCACCCTTAGTTCATGTCCATGGGTCATACATGTAAGTTATTTGGCTTTTACATTTCCTATACTACACTTAACTTCCCCTGTCTATTTTGTACCTACTATTTATGCTTCTTATTCCCTGTGCCTTTTCCTCCATTCTCTCCCCTCCCACTCCCCGCTGATAACCTTCTTTGTGATCACCATTTCTGTGATTCTGTTCCTGTTCTAGTTGTTTCCATAGTTTTTGTTTTTCTTTTTTAGGTTCAGTTGTTGATAGTTGTGAGCTTGTTGTCATTTTATTGTTCATATTTTTGATCATCTTCTTTTTCTTAGATAAATCCTTTTAACATTTCATATAATAAGGGTGTGGTGATGATGAACTCCTTTAACTTGACCTTATCTGGGAACCACTTGATCTGCCTTTCCATTCTAAATGGTAGCTTTGCTGGGTAGAGTAATCTTGGATGTTGGTCCTTGCCTTTCATGACTTTGAATACTTCTTTATAACCCCTTCTTGTCTGTAAGGTTTCTTTTGAGAGATCAGCTGATGACCTTATGAGAACTCCTTTGTAGGTAACTCTCTTCTTTCCTCTTGCTGCTTTTAAGACTCTCTCCTTATCTTTAATCTTGGGTAATGTAATCATGATGTGCCTTGGTATATACTTCTTTGGGTCCAGCTTCTTTGGGACTCTCTGAGCTTCCTGGACTTCCTAGAAGTCTATTTCCTTTGCCAGATTGGGGAAGTTATCATCCCTCACTAAAAGGAAGCAGGGCTCCTGGTAAAAAAATACCTAATTCTTCTGGGGCTGGCATAGGGAAAATCCAAGAGGAGCATGGAACATCCTTTTGTACCAGAGTCTAGTATTGGGCTTGCGAAAAAGTCTGTTACATTTTTTCTGTAGGATGGCACTAGTAGTGCTTAGTTGTTTTTAACTTCATTTGAAACAATTTTGTTAGACTGTATTGTGACAGCTGTCATATCAGTGTGCATTTTTTAAAAACTTTTCAAAATTGGTGAAGTTTTATGCAGCCATTTTAATATTGAAGATGGAAGAAGATATGCAACATTTTTGGCATATTACGTTTTATTATTTCAAGAAAGGTAAAAAGGCAATAGAAGTGCAAAAAAAGATTAGTGCAGTATATGGACAAGGTGTTGTGACTGATTGAATGTGCCAAAAGTGGTTTGCAAAGCTTTTGGTACTATTGACATTTTGCCCAAAATAATTCTTTGTTGCGGGGCTGTCTTATTCATTGGAAGACATTTAGCAGCAACCCTGGCCTCTACCTCCTAGTAGCTAATAGCAAGAGATAGCAGACATACTCAAAATATCCAAATCAATGAAATTATTGGTAAAAATGTCCTTTATTTTATGGAAAAAATAACAGACTTTTTGGCCAACTGTATAAATACTCATATATATATATATATATATATATGAGTATTTATATATCTATATATCTACATATTTATGTCTATATATATCCCTAACCTGGAGGAAATATGAACATCAAAATTAATAATAGTATTTTGGGGTTATAATTGATTAAAGAAAATAAAAATCCATCAGTCCTTGCTGTTGAATAAGTAAATAATCAAACTGATTAGGGTTTATAACCTTCAATGATTAAATACGTATTATAGGCTAGGAATCATATGGATTACTTAATTTGATCTTTTTACAATCATGTTGCAAATTAAGCAGAATTGTACTTGTTATACACATGAAAAATAGAGAACGATACATTCTATGTATATTTTTCATGATCCATATCCAATACTAGCCAATCCAGTACTTATCTGCTGCTCTATATCACTCTGAAACCCATCTTGCTCTGTTCTACACCTGCCTTTCTCTCAAGTAAACAGCTAACTCATTCTTTCATTTATTTCACTTGATTTGAAAGGATTTTAATTTGATGAAACTCTGAATTTAAACAAACTTTTTAAAATTAAATGAACTAAAATATAAAAGACAACTTTTCTATCTAAAGAAAACTATTAAGACTATAAAAGTACTCTGGAGCTTGGGAATCTTTCAATAGCAAAAAAGAAAACCCGAGCACTTTGGAAGATCATGCATTTTTGGTGTGATCTCCTGGTTATTACGATAACCAGAGTAATCAAATTCACATACCCCCATTCACACACATACTTGCCTCACATATACTTGCTTTACCCTCTTGGTTTTTAAAGAAATAATTCTAGAAATCACTCATTTTGAAACACAGATAGGAAGGATGGAGCCTTTCTCTTTCAGAGAGTCTTCCCTTTGTGTTTTCAGGTGGCTTCTCCTTTTTTTTATTGTTGTTCAAGTACAGTTGTCCCCATTCCCTCCCCCACTCCTCACCACTCCAGCCACCCCCACCTCCCACCCTTGATCCTACCCCCCTTTGGCTTCACCCATGTGTCCTTTATACATGTTCCTGAAAACCCTTCCCCCTTTGTGGCTTCTTCATTGGGTTATTATTTTTTTATTGTTATTCAATTACAGTTCTCTGCCTTTTCTCCCCATCCCTCCACCCCACCCCAGCTGAACCCACCTCCGTCCCCCGCCTCCACCCTCCCCCTTGGTTTTGTGCATGTGTCCTTCATAGTAGTTCTTGTAAACCCCTCTCTCTCCATTGGGTTATAAGTGCAAACTGGCTATCCCAAGTTTGTATGCCGGACCCGGAACCCACACATTTTATTTTAGATTATATTTCCTTTCATTTATAGTTGACATACAATATTATATTAGTTTTAGGTATACAACATAGACACATGTGCTTAGACTGAGTTGTTGATCTGTCATGTTAACATATGTGTAAGCATTTAAGTCATATCATAACCTGGTGATTTTTAAGGATTATAATTAAGGACTGGAAATTAACCTGACAATGTCAAGTCAGTTATCATCAATATTGGTAAAGTTCAGAGTCAGAAAAAGATCCCACAAGGGCAGATTAAAGAGAAATACTTAAAATTTGTAAAATAGACAAAATATAAGGACTGTATAAACAGGTAATTGATGCAGAATAATGAAGAACATTTCATTGTCAAAGTGATGATAAGCAACAGAATAACCTGAGCCTACAGCTGTAGGGATTTAGGTAATACTTATGATTTTCTGAAAGGGCATTGTTGAGAGAGCAATGCTTTCGTTAGGGGCATTATGGTGAGTGGGGAGGGAGCTGGGATTATGGAGATAAGTATGTTCAGTAGTGGAGTGTGAATGCAGAGAGGAGACATAAACTCCACAAAGAGGGAAGAAGCACTTTGAAGAAAACCCATCAGTAATAAGAGAAACAATGTGGGAATTGAGTTAATCTAGATCTATCTGGATCAATAGGTTACTTAAAATCTCTTTACAAATGTAGAAGAAGCTGAGAAAAATAACACAGGAAATGTTTGGAAGTTGCTCACTGACACTTAGTTGTGTGTGATGTGTGTGTTCTGTTTATCTGTCAGCAATAGATGCTCGTTTATCTATGAAGTGGAATAGAAAATATTTTCCTTGCAATTAAGAGTTTACTTTTAATATTATTTTGTATTCATTTCAGGTGTACAGCATAGTGGTTAGACACTCATATAATTTACAAAGCGTCCAGCGGATATTTCCAGTGCCCACCTGGCACCATACACAGTGATCTCAACATTAGTGACTATATTCCGATGACCATTTTGTAGCTGCCAAATCGTATTTCACAATCCCTTCACGTCTTTCACTCCGTCCCCCAACTCCCCTCCCCTATGGCAACCACCGGTCCACTCTGTGTGTCTGTGAGTTTGTTTCAATTTTGTTTGTTTGTTTATTTAGTTCCTCAGATGGAAAAGAAAATAAGTTAGGGTACTGGAGTTATATCCTTTGCTCAAAAAATGGAATGGAATGAAAGAAAGATATATGAGTCTTTAATAATTAAATTAGTTCGCATAAAGTAACAATGTTACAACTTAGCAAGAACTCTTACAATGAATTTATATTAATATAATCAAGAATTATCTTTTTTAAGATGGGAAGGGAGAGAAATTCAGAATTCAGTTTGAATCCAGGCATAACTGTCTTAGGAGCTCTTTAAAACAATCCTTAATGAAAATATAAGGAGAACAAAAACAAAGAAAAACAAGGCATGAAGCATTTCAGATATAGTGTGAAAACAAATTCACCAACTAACAAATCAGCTAACCAACCAGCCAACCAAAACCCTAAAATACTAAATGAATGGAGGTTTGTGATACAATATTATGACAACAGAATAGTTATTTCAATTATGTTTAGAAAATAGAAGAAAGGTGCCATTTGGATGGAGGCAAAGATGGAATGTTATCAGATAAATGAGAGAATTAAAATAAGGGAATATTAAGCTACATAGCTGCTATATCCTTTTATCTTCTCTGTCATAAGAAACAGAAGATACCAGTAAGAGGACATTAGTTTCCAACATAATCACGGTGACATGCAGTTAGCGAAAACTTACCTAGTTTTTTTTTTAATACAAGAAACTACAGTCTCACAAAATTAACATTAACCTAAAATACAGGGTGGGGTGAAATCAGGTTTACAGTTGTTTGTATGGAAAATAATGAAATAATAAATACTAGTACAAGAATAAATTCTGTGTTTCCTGTACTCACAACTGTAAACTTACTTTTGCCCCACCCTGTATAAATCTTTAGTAGATTATGAAATAGACTGTCAACATTTAAAAATATAGGATGTCATTCCTAGGATGTAAGGAACATTCAGTAAGAATAATTGAAATAAGGGTAAGTATATTTGTTTATTTTAAAGTATTTTCTGTATCAAGAGATACTGATGGAAATGCATAATTGATTTCAAAAGTATTTTAATACAATGTTTAAAATTAAGATGTATTAGTTATAGAAAAGTAAATGAGGTACATTCATAATGAATTAAAATAGATCATTGGTACATGAGAGTAATATGATAATATCTTAATATCTGAGAACAGGATATCTAACATAAAACTAAAAGAGAAAAAGAAGAAGACTATCATGGTTAAGGTGTTCTATTTGTAGAAGCATTCCAATTTAGCTAATAATCTTTAAGCTAATTATTCCAGAGTATCAGTGTATTAGTAATCTATTGTTATGCAGCAAATTACCTCAAGATCTAGGGCCTTCAAACAACAAATATTTATTATTCCACAATTTTTGTTCATCAGGAATCTGGACATGGCTTAGGTGGATGTCTCTGCCTCAAAGGGCTCCAATGAAGCTATCGTTAAAGTGATGGCAAGGGCTGTGGTCTCATGTGAATGTGTGACTAGAGGAAAAGCCTCTTCCAAGCTCACCCACATAGCTTTCGGCAGGCCTCAGTTTGGCCAGAGACATCAGTTCATTGTCATGCAGGCCTCTCCATAGGGTTACTCACAACATGGCAGCAAGCTTCCCCCGGAATGAGATAAAGAGCAGGGATAAAAGCTAAAGTTCTTTTGTAACTGAAACTTGGACACGATGTCCCATCATATCTGTCACATTCTTTTAGCTAGAAGCAAGTCATTCAATCCAGCTCATACTCAAAAGGTAGGGGATTCATAAGGACACAAGAACAAAAATACCATGAGGCAGGCATCATTTGGGGTCATCTTGGAGCTTGCTTATTGGTTCTCAATTAGTCACATCTCTCCCACGTGCAAAATGCACTCATCCCCTCTAAAGTTACACAGAAGACTTACTCCATTATGGCATCATCTCAAAGTCCAAGATCTCATTATATAAATTAGGTTTAGGTTAGTTCCGAAGGACAGCTATTCCTGCCCGATTCTCAATTTGGAGACCCGGGAAACTAAGGAAACTAGCCATCTGCCCCTCACATAACCAACATATATAATGGCGAGACAGGTATGAGATAAGTGCTACAAAACTGTTAAAAAGGGGGACGGTGGAAGCCCACAAAAGATTCACTGTTCTGTAGAAATTCTGAAATCCACCTGGAAAAAATAATAGAAGTTCCTTGATAATTGTCTATGGCTCTCATCCCTGCCCTCTGAACTCCACCTTATGCAGTTGTGGGAGCTGGTTAAGCAGTATCGGAGAGGTTGTTGTCTTTGCATCCGATGCTGGTAGAAATGGAAGTCCACAGGACAGGCCTTCAGGTAAGGGAGATAGGTGCAAAATGAGAGAACAGGAATGACTTGAAACACACAAGCACAAGGTCCAGAGGATGAAGACAGACCAAAATCTATGCACGTTCTTGTTTCCTCTGAGCCTGGTGATTTGAATATCCTGCTGAAGCTAGGGTACAATGTACATAATTGAATTTTAATTTCATTTTTCTTAGCTATAATAATATTACTGTCCTGCCTCCCTGAGATTTCATGACAAAAATGTTAGGGAGAGAGTAGGAGGCTAATAGTATTATCTTCTTCTGACTCAAAGTTCTTATCTCTTTGTAATGGAGATAAACATACATACCCAGCCTAGGACTTGTTTTTAGTCACCAAGTATGTGGTAATTTGTTACAGCAGCATTTGGAAACTAATACAAAGACCAATCATCCTTAATAGCCCCTTATCAAATTATACCAGTATCTGTATTGTTCAATATACCTTTCAGTTTTGAATGAGGATAAGAATTAAGTTTTTGAATGATGAAAGCTGATGAAGTTTCTCAATAATTTTAGAAAATAGAAGGACTCTCAACCTCATCCACCAGCACCACGAATTTGTTTATGAACTAGAACTGCCAGTCGATGTGCCACTAAGTTTACATCCACATGATTTGATTGATCTTGTCTGTTCCAGAAGAACTTCAGTCACAAACTGCTAACAATGTTCTGTCTTTATGTCGAAGATTCACATGAAAAATTCAATATGAAAAAGGCATGGCCTAATGAAAGGGATAAAATCCTTCAATTTTGAAAAAGACTTTACTTATTTATTTAGAGAGAGGAGAAGGGAAGGAGAAAGAGGAGGAGAGAAACATCAATGTGTGGTTGCCCCTCACATGTCCCCAACTGGGGGCCTGGCCCACAACCCAGGCATGTGCCCTGGCTGGGAATTGAACCAGTGACCTTTTGGTTCGCAGGCCCACGCTCAATCCACAGAGCTACACCAACCAGTGATAAATTCTTCAGTTTTTAAATAGACACTAAGTATGAGTCATCAGTGAGACTGATTTAAATAACAATGGTGGTGGTATGAGGGTGGGGCTTAGATTTCAGTGACTGGAATGCTTATATTTTCTACTCAGGGCATCTCTTTTCCAGTAATAGGGCCTGTAAGATTTAAGTGAACAATCAAAAAGTCTCTTGATGACCACAAGATCAGAAAAGAAAAAGGAGAACCCTAAGAGACATTTCATCTAGGCCATTCCTGCACTCCAGGTCCAACGTTGGAAAATTCTTTATTTCCCTTTCAAAATTCCACACTGACTACTCCCTTAAATTTTTACTTTTCTAGGGTACAATATAATTGATTTTTTCCCTATTTTTCTTAATTACAATGATATTCTTGTCCTGCTACCCTGAGATTTCATGGATAAATGTTAAGGAGAATGTAGGGAGCTAATAGCTTTATCTTCTAATGAGTCAATGTTCTTGATAATTATATAG
Organism: Desmodus rotundus; assembly: GCF_022682495.2. Lineage (NCBI taxonomy): Eukaryota > Metazoa > Chordata > Mammalia > Chiroptera > Phyllostomidae > Desmodus > Desmodus rotundus. The sequence goes on from NC_071400.1 coordinate 79,416,641, forward strand.
GCAAGACCCCAATTTTACTTAATATATTTGTTCCTTCCTAATTTTATCTAACTTTGCGAACTGAGGTTTGTGAGAAAGAGGTGACTGATTCTGCACTCATGTTTTGATTCCGTCCAGTTAGGAAAACGAACTCTTATTTGATAAATTCACATGTGCACTTACATGTCGTTGCTGCATTTTAAGGATAACATTTTGAAATTGGAATACTTAGAGATTTTCAGGATCACAAAGCTAGTTTTTATGAGGATTGACTGAAGGTTTGGGGGATATTTGGCCTAAACAAGAGGAAACCTTAGGAGGCTATCAGAGCTATATGTTATGTATAAAGTCTATCATGTAAAAGGGGATTTATTCTGTATAGCTATATATTTCAGAACTAAATAACAGTGGATAGACTTTCAAAAGAACAGACTTCAGTTAACAGAAGGCAGAACTTTAAAAAAAAGCACTATTACCGTTATCTAAAAAATCAAACATGTAAGTAGTGACTTTCCTGAGACTAGAGGTATTCAAGGAAGATCAGAACATCATTTATATATATTTTAAAGCCACATTTAAGGCAAGAGTTTTTTAACCTGCTATATATTATCTCTAAGAGATCTTCAGACTTTCTTGAAACTACATAGAATTAAGCAAAATTTAGTTGTATTTCATTGTATGTGTTTCTAAAGAGAGGGCTCACGGCATTAATCAGAGGCTCTAAAGAGTCTTGATTCTTGTAAAGGTTAGAAATCTTTGCTCTAAGTTTCCTTGCAATTCTAAAGTTCCAATATTTTACTCAAAGTAATAATGTGCCTTTAAGTATATAGCTCTGTGGTAATTATAATTATGTTTTTTGTTATTTTACGAGGTTAGGAAAGTTCTAGCTTCTTTTAGCCTCATGGTTGTCAATGTATTAATTTTTTTTAACTTCTGCCCAGTATTTGTTTTGCTGTAAATTGTTTTATTTGCCACAGAAGAGCGTATGAAATCTACTTATAATTACTTTAGTAATGTAGGTTGTTTATTTTGGAGGTTATGAAGCATCTGTTGTATCAGAAATATGTATGGAATGTGTGCACATAGTATACTCAACATCTCTGGAGATTTGAAGTTGTGAAATAAAAATGATTAATTGTCACAATGGAAAAAGTCAGGAGAAATAGATTTCCAAACTGTTAAATATAGCTGAGAGACTATTAAAAATGGCAATTGAAATGAATTCAAATAAATCGAAAGATATTTTTATGAATTTCTATATGGAAAGGAATGTGTCTCCAAGGGCAAAGTTGTTCCCTACAGTAAAAGAACTTTAGTGCACTTTGTCCTTCTTTATAATTAGTGCTGGGATTTGAAGGGCTCTGTTTTCTGTTAGCCACTAGGGAAATCAGATGAAAATGACCTTTAAATAAATAATTATAAACTAGGTTTTATTGCAATCTTCAATCGCTCCTCTCTTGTTGAATACACTTTTAATGTGTTTTTCTGATTATTCTGAAGAGTAGATTTTGAATAAATTTGGTCTTTGAAGTACTTTAGAAAGATTTCTAGCTAAATTCCTCAAATCTGTAAAAGAGAGAGGAATATAAACTGATGGCAGCAGCTTAAGTACATCTGGAATAACTAAGAAAGAAACACATTAAAGTTAATTAGCACAAAAAACCATCTTTTATCTCATATGGATAAAAAACGATTCCAAATGATAACTTTTCTTCAGCTAAATTGGCCAAATGCATATCCAGGGAGATATAGTTTTGCAGCCCGCAATTTCTAGACCACTTGGCCGGTTACCTTACTTCCATCAAGATGAGCAGGTATACTGGGACTTTGAGCTGACTGTGGGCTGTTTCTTCTTCCTCCTTTCATCAAAACCAAGAACATCTGTAATCATCACAGCCGGATGATGACCTGTGCCTCTTGGATGGTGTCCAGCAAAGACCTCCGTTGGGCTGTTTGGATAGCCCTACATGAGGAGAATAGATGATTACCGAGGAATAGCTGAGAGGAAGAAAAATCTGAGTTCGTAAAACAAAAATAGCCCACACTGTAAAGTAAAGTAGAATGTGCTATGTGAAGTGGGGCAAAGAAATGACATGTACTTAAGGATAAACATAGGGATGTATTTTATAAGAAACAAATTTAAGAACTGCAGAAAGAAATTATCGTAATTTTCATTATTACATAAAATTGTACTAAGTAAGAACACTTTCAAATCTAATTGTGGTTTAGTATCTAGACACAGGGAAATGGGTTTTGAGAGGAGAAAGACAGATGTGGGATGGGCTTAGTTCGTATTTCACGATGAAGATAAAGTGAAAAGACATTAAGTGATGGATTCAGAATGGAGAACGTAGTTGTGTGATTGGGAATAGAATGAAAGGCAATCCCAGGAAAAGAGACATGAAGGAAGAGAAAGCAAATTATAGAAGAAAATGACAATGAAAAGGGATTTTTAAAAATGAAAAAGGAAGAGAGAGGAGAGAAATGAGGGAGGTACAAGCAGAGTGAAGAGAAAGAATAAAAAAAAGTATTTTTATGCCTGGTTTCCACCTCTTCTGACACATGCTCTCATACTAGGTCTGCAGTCCTAATTTCCTTATTAGATTGTCTTTAGGAGCATTACCTATTCCCTTGGGGAGAAAATAGGCAACTGTGGTTTTTTCAACAATAGTCCCAGCTAGGCTTCCACAATGATCTCAAATTATAACCATACGCTGTAATTCATATGACATAAAACATGTATTTATTTTCAAGTTCCAACAGAGAAAATCTGCAACCATAGAACTATGTAGTGTTCAGCAATAGCTATGTTCCTCTGGTTTTGGAGATTTGACCACAGTGTTCTCTGTTGCAGAGTAGTTAAGACGCATGGATGGATGACCCATGAACTACTGCCTGGATCCTTTATTGTAAATGATTTTCCCCTGAGTCTTCAGCATGTCTACCTGGATTCAAAAAATATATATAGTGAAGACATAGTCCTTCATCCTTTGTCCTATACTGCAGATTCTGAGCTTTCACTAAGCTATATACCTCATTCATGATACACCATAGAGGTAGTAACCTGAAGCTTAGGAAAAGATCTGGATGAGTCCCATTTCTGCCTCTTGTTAGCTCCATGACCTTAGAAATGTAATGTCCCCATAAAATGGCGATACTAAGTGCAACCTTGAGGTATTATTTTGAAGATTAAAGAGGTAAAGAACATACAATTACCACAATAGATGACAAATGTTCAATATATATGAGCCATTGTTTTTATTGTTAAAGGTGCTCTGTATTCTTCCCCTTGCCTTAATAGACTGCTCCCTGAGTTCTATGCTCTGGTCAGAATCATCACATTGTCTAGAAGCTGGTGATCCCTTTTCGATTCTTGGAGAATTGGTGGCAGAAGACAGGGTTCAGTCTGTCGTGTTCAGTATCTGGAAGAAATAGACAAGATATAAGCAACCGTGGCTCGTGTGTCTCAGTGGACTGAGTGGCAGCTGGCGAACTAAAGGGTCACGGGTTCAATTCCCAGTCAGGACACACTCCTGGGTTATGGGCCAGGTCAGATCCCCAGTGGGGGCCACGTGAGAGGCAACAACACATTGATGTTTCTCTTCCTCACTTTCTCTCTCCCTTCCCCTCTCTCTAAAAATAAATAAATAAAACCTCTTAAAAAAGGAAGATTTCTAGATAATACTTTAATACTTCCAACAACATCAGTTTATCCCTAAATTATTAAAGTAGGCAATAATATAAACTCAAATATAACTTAACCTTTAAAATTGCCCATTCATATTATTACTTTTCAATTACATAAATAGTTTTATGAAGATAATTATAAATGCATATGTGGTTGTAAGAAATAATTATCAGAGATTTCACGTACTTTCCACCCAGTTTCCCCCATGATAACATTTTATAAAACTGTAGTACAATATGACAACCAGGCTATTGGCATTGATACAATCCATTTGTCCAAAGTAAGTTTCTCAATTTTACTTGCACTCACATGTATATATGTTTGCATGTGTATATTTGCTCATGTATTTCTTCATTAAGTTTTATACAATTTTATCATATGTGCAGGGTTTTGTATCTGCCATTGCCCTCAAGTTACTAAACAGTCAAATCACCACAAGGATTCTTCATATTGACTTTGGGGAATTGCAACCCGCCTTCCCTCTGACTACACTCCCTTGCCAGAGACCACAAATCGGCTCCATTTGGAAACTTTTCTCATTTTCTCCTCTTAATATATTGGTCAGATTGTTTATAGCAAAGGGGAGACTGAGGACATATATAAATAATGAAAGATGCTTTTCCTTCAGAAATCTGGCCAGAAGGATAGATTAGGACACTCATGCATTAGTAATTTTTGTCCAGATTACCATAAATAATATTTGTCTCTATATGTAAATAATTACACGGGCCCTGATACACAGTTAGCACTTTCACTTCTATTGCCACCACCATCATCATAGTATTATCATAAATAATAAATATTAGATATAATTTACACTTGTACTTTCTTGAACACATGTTAACTTTCACGCCACTGTGCTTTTGCTTTCTCTGATATATCTGTTTGTCATTTTCAATGCTAAATTTTTATCTTAAGACCTAATTTTTAGAATCCCTTTCTGAACTGTACCCTTTGTCATTACGTGAGTGACATTGGACAGAATGCAGATCCATTCCTCAGAATGGACTCATTTATCGCCCAGCTGCCAAGGTTGTCAGCTGCGGACATTCTCCAGCTGTGTCCTTGCTAAGGCTTTGCCCTCTGCTACAGTATGCTGCTTTGCTGTCGGTCATACACACACCCTTCCAGGGCCAAATCATCTCCAGTTAGTGGTCAATGCAAGGGTGGGGGTGAACAGTCCAGGTTCCCTCTCCCCAACTGCAGCCAGTCCTCAAGGACTTGAGAGTTCTTCTGCTCCCCATGGGACCACCTGCCGCCTTTCCTGAGATGGCGTCACAGCTCTTCCCTATGTTCTTTCATTCCCCCAAGAGTTACTCCCCCATACACTTACTCTGTCCAAATATCAATCAAAGAATTTACCTCCCAAGGGCCCAACCCATAAAATTCCATTCTCTACCACCCTTGAGTGTTTTCACTCTGTGTTTTCCAACCATTCCTCTGAAAACATTCATAGGATTTGGATTTTATGAAAATGAATATTCTCTCCCAAAGTATTAAGCCAGTCATAGTTGCTTTGTCTCCAAAGTTTAGCTGAGATAATATTCATTCTGTCACTCAACATACATTTATCGAGAAATGACTATGTACCAAGCACCCTACCGAATTCTGAGGATACGATGGTGAAGAAGACCAATGCTGTCCATTTTCTCATGGAGCACATTGTCCACTGGGAGACACAGACATTTTGAAAAGGAAAGTGTACACATATCCTTATTCTTCTTTTTGTGTGGTCTTCTCTAAACTGGTTGGTTTGAACTAAAATTCTTGTCCTCTGCCAAGAAGGAAGACACCCTGTATCCCAAGGTAGAACTCATCATTTCCCCAAGTAAACTAAGGCATTAAAGAGTCATCTTCCAAGAAATTAATAAATGGTACCATTTATTTGCAGACCATCAGCTTAATATTTTTCACACCCAGTATCCTTGAAATCCTAACTATATCTCTGTGCCACACATCTCCAAAAATAAGGATGGTTCACCTGCTTTTTAATGTGGCTCTTCTGCATCTCTCCTCTGCCTCTCATGTCCTTTTAGTATTGAAAAGATTGGTATCACAACTCCCTTAATTGTGATACTGATCTGAAAGATAGGAAATCTCTCACAACTAAGCATGATGTAGCTATGGTGGTCACAGTGGTTTATTTCAATGCAAGCATGGAACAAGATTCGAATAAAGAGGCGACCCATAGAGCATATACAAGAGGTACCCAGGAAGAATGGGTGCCAGAGAGCAATATCCCTGGTAATGTTTCAAGAAGGAAAACTGTATATTAACCACTATTCTTCTCAGGTAGAATAGTGTATACAGTTGAAAGGAAAATGCTTGGAAAAGAAAAAAAAAGCTGCTTGAGAGAGGGGACATGACGCTCATGGGGCACGCTCATGTAACAGTGTATGATGACTACTGTGCCTTCCTAGCAGGGCGGGGATGGTCCACTACATGCACTTATTTTATTAAACAGAGTCTGCTCATGTGAGGCCAGGGTTAATTCCTTCTCCAGTTGGCTTCCTTCTCAACCCTTTCCCACACACCATTGAAGCTCTCTTATAACCAAACAATCAATAAATCTTAAAGGGTAGCGGCTGGAAAGAATGATGTATCCTGGCCTGAATCTGCTTGGGACATCTACAAGCAGCTGGTAGCAGCTTCTTTTGCATCTAAAATATTTGTACCGATCAGACTTATGCCCATGTTTGCCCTGGTATCCTTCAGAAAAAGGAGCTGTGATTGAGGAGAATAGGGTTACTTCCTTCACAACTGCCCATTCAGTGAGAACGACAGAGAGAAGAGAGGATATGGAAAAAACAAGCAGCTTCGTACGTGCTGCGTGTAATAACCCCCTGTCTTTCTAAAGGAAGACTGAGGTGGACATTTCACTCATAAACCAGTATGTTGTCTAATAACACACCCATCTCAGGTGAAAAGGCAGCATAGCTTGTATAAAAAAGATCTCCCCTCAGATAAATGCATTTTAAAAAACCATTTAATGCTTTAATTTCATAAAATGCTTGAAAGTGTTTATTATCCATGTAAAATTGAGCACTCACTGAAATAATCAGTCCTTAATTTCTTTATTGGCATTGAAAATTTTGAATATTTTTCTTCTTATTTCTCCTCTTTTTGTGCAACATCCATCTGCTGAAAAATTGACTTGTGTACAATAAAAACTGTTCCATTTGTGATTAAAAACATTTTACAATAATTTATGAAACTATGATAAGTCTTCAGCTGTGTCCTCTATTTAAATGAGTTTATGGTTATTATAATTCAAATTTTAGAATCTACTGAACTATATAAACTTTTCACTTGTGGGAGAGGGACTATACCATCACCCAAAATGTAATCTTTTGTAACCATTAATAACAGATGGCAATAGTGGTTTTCTACAGACAATCTATTTGGACTTAGGAAATCTAGGAACTCTGAACAGCCTTTTGGAATATATCCTCTCTGTATTCTGCCACTCATTATGGTGGATCTCTCCTGAATTCCTTTTTGGGATTGTATTGTCAAAGTGGCTAAATTCAAGAGAAGAAACTAATTTCTGTAGTTAAAATAAATTTAGGGTGACAATAGGGTACAAATTAATTTCAAACTATTCTCTGTATCACTGACTAGATTCTGAAAAGCCACATGAATGCTTTCTAACTTTTCTTGGTGTCCTGTGTTACCTGGATAAGGACCTGTTATTAAGGCTGATCGTGACATAAAGACGTGTTCAATGCAAAAGGCAGGCAGAAGAGCCTTTTCTAGGCACCCTAGCCATGAGCAGACACTTTGTGACTTTGATTATTCGGTTTGGAATCCCCTACTTTTCATAAAGGTTGAAGAGCCTACTCTGTGTTCTTCAGGATATTTAGCTTAACATGGAAATTATATTTCTAAATTCAATAACTTAGGAATACTGAACTACAGAACTGGAAGAATCTTAGACAGTGTCACGGCAGCATGATTTTTAAGAAACTGCTTTTCTTTTCGAATATGTTATTTTCAAACTATAATCATTTCAAAGAAAGTTTTAGATAGAGGCCAAGGCTTCTTCAACATAAGCATCCTAACAAAACTCATTTGGTGCATAGTATGGCTTTTTATACTAAAGCATTTTTCTCCCAGAGGCCTCAAAGTATACTCTACCAATGTGTTTCTTTTTACTAAGTCCTTGAGTGATGCTATAAGAGATAGAGAGAATAAAATATAAACAGTTTCATAATGATACACCACTCCAGTAATGATTAGATTCCACAGAAGAGCATCAATAGGAACATCTATAAGATGATGATTTACAGTCTATATATAAATATACAGTTTTAATTAAGAATCTTACTGCCTTGGCTGGTGTGGCTCAGTGGATTGAGTGCCAACCTGCAAACCAAAAGGTCACCACTTCATTTCCCAGTCAAGGCACAGGCCTGGGTTGAGGGCCAGTTCCCTGGTTGGGGGCATGCGGCAGGCAACCACACACTGATGTTTCTCTCCCTCTCTTTCTCCCCCCATTCCTCTCTCTAAAAATAAGTAAATGAAATCTTAAAAAAAAAAGAATCTTACAGAAGGTGATCTATCTTTTAGATAGAATGGCCCTCCCATAATGTTCACCTTAGCATTTCCTCTCATAAACATTTTCTGTCTTCTACTCTCAGTGAAGCATTTCCTTAATAATTATCAAAAATAACAATATTGTCAAATTTCTGTGCCATGTGTTCATGACATTGCATTTTCCATCCGCTCTGTGAATGCTCCATCATTTTGTTTTCAGCTAATATAAATGCTTTACTTTAGCTTTTACCTAGTTGGTATTTTCTAAATTAAAAGTGTAGTAGAAAGATTTTTGGAATGGAGTGAGAATATCCATGCCAAATTCTACTTCAGTTGGGTTTGAGAGAACATAGGCACTTCACTTATACCCAGAGTTTTAATAGTGACTTTTGTAAAATGGAGAAGGCATCTACCTTACAAAATTGTTATATCAAACTATAAAACTCATATGTGCCAGTCATTTGCCCAATAACCATATACTAAAACGATATACACAAAAATACGTAAACCAAGTAGGTCTTATAATCAATGTAAAAAAAGTAATTTTGATATCAGGCCTTTGTTCTTTGGCCTAATTAAAGCTGTCATTAATTTTGTGATACCATTGACCCTCAAAGGTGCCAGAGAATCAACGCATTTTAATATATATGTAGCAGAGAACAATGTTATGTAAAGTCATAACTGACATAGACATATTGGCTTCCTAAGATCTCAACATAATGTCACTCTCAAGTGTGTGCCCCTTTGTTAAAAAAAAAATATCTTGATAGACTGCTGTGAACATGATAAGAGATCTTTAAGGCACTCTCTGGGAACCCATAAAAAGAACTAAATTACCCTGTATAATGAAGTATCAATTTTGAGCTGCCAAAATTGTCCAGGAAAAAGAGAGTTTAAACTTCAGTTTGTGGCAGAATGGCTTGCACAAAAGGCAAGATACAAAGGAGAGGTTCCGGATCAAAGGGGAAAAGAAATGCAGCCAGAGATGAGGGAAAGAAATGTAAGATATGCAAGAATCATCAAGGATGACACAAACATGCCATTATATACTGTGTGCAATTTGGCTGGTTTCATTTCAGTCTTAAAGTTCAAGGTGACTCCAGCAAGCTAGAGCAGTAGATACTGTGTCACATTGGACTCTAGCAGTCAGAAGATTTATCATGGTATTCCATTTCTATAGTGCCATATTGAAATGAATACTAAGAAATAGATGTTTTGATAACACAGTGTCATGTAAAAATAAATACTTAAATTAAAAACAAAGTCATCATCCATATGCAGGAGAATGCATACCCATTCAGTTAGGTCAATGTAACATATAATACCACAACTGTCAAAGAAACCATTGAACAATTGGAAGGGATCTACCATTTTGATGAAAAATCTTACTTTTACGTGTAAGAGATGAGATTTATTTGTCAACAAAGTGTTCTAGAGTGAAAAGTGAACATTTTTAGACAGCAAGAAAGGCCATATTTGTATGGAATTACTGTTTCTTAATTTGATGGATCTTTGTATTTTTTTAGTTATAATAGCGATATATTTTATAAAATCTTATTGAAGAAAATGCAACTGATAATTGATATTTAATTTCAATATTTAAAAATTGAATTTAGAGAGTGAAAGCATTGAAACAAATTCTTTTCTCATGTAAAACATATAAGCTGATTTTTTTATTCATAGTATTAAAAATAATAACCTTTTCAAATTACCTAATTCATAATAACTATCTTTTTGTTTTGGACATAAACTGTAAATATTACATTGATTTGGGTGCCACTGTTTGCCTTTGTATTAATATATTTAACTCTAAAATCAATGGTCTTGAGATTGACAAACTGAAAATGTATTATATTTTTCCCAAAAGGATTATTAACTTTAAATAAAAATTTAAATATTTTTCATTTTTCATGTCTCCAAATCTTTTCCAATTAGTGGCTCACAATACACTTAGGATAAAAGTAAATTTTGGCATTACTTTTCTCATTTTAAAGATGAAAAGTTGGAGCTTAGAGTGATTAAGTGATTTTTGAAATGTGTACTTTTCCAGTTTCACTGGATTTATGCCATAGAATTCCTCCTGGTGTTTCTCATCAGGTTGCAATGACTAATAATTCTTCCTCCAATGACCCAAGACTCCTGTTCTCACATCCCTCCAACTTCTTATGATTCCTACACTCCTATTTCTCAATAACAGATTCTACGAAATATGAAGAAAACAATAATGATACAGACCTAAGTATGGGTATGTGATATGCAGTACTGTTTCTATTTTGAATTGACAATGTTAAGAACAGAGGTTATTTCCTCCTGTCTTCCCATTTCCAATCCAGCATGTAAGGGGCTTGGAAATAGTCATTACATTTTGACAACAATTTAAAAATGGAATAAACTGAAAATGAACACCTCTTTTTAGATGCATCAGAGAATTGAAGTCACGGGGCAAACTGCCACTCACAAAATTGTTAAGACAGAACGGCAGATACAAAGAATCGCAAATTATTGGAACAGAAATCATGAGCAGAAATTTCCATGGGAACCAATACCAGGGCAGGCAAACATAAACTGTAACGATGAACTGCTTGAGGCTCAGTGTGGGGAAGCCTGAGAGTTAAAAACTGCAGTGGGGCACAGTTTTCAGGGATGTGCCAACATTTTTGTGAGTTTTACCTCTGGAGCCTTACCATGTTCTCACAGTGAAGATCAGAGAGAATCTCTTTGTACTCCTAAGAGGGAGGGGGGAGAAGTAACTCTCAAAATATGCCAGAGGAGGGAAAAAAGATCTGACATATAAAGGAACAAAGAAAATGATTACATCTGACTTTTCAGAAACCTAGCAAGCATCCCTGACTGGTGTGGTTCAGTGGATTGAGTTCCCGCCTGCAAACCAAAGGGTCACCAGTTTGATTCCCAGTCAGAGCACATTCCTGGGTTGTGGGCCAGGTCCCTGGTAGAGGGCATGTGCGAGGCAACCACACATGGATATTTCTCTCCCTCTCTTTCTCCCTCCCTTCCCCTCTCTCTAAAAGTAAATAAATAAAATCTTAAAAAGGAAACCCAGTGTTGGGAACCGCCCTGCCTGGGTTCAGAAGCTGTAACCCCCCATGGCTAAGGCTGACTGAGAGACCTTGAGACCCTAAGACATTAAGGAGACAAAGCTTATCTCCCTGACAGGAGCACCGCCTCTGCCCACTTTACTTCACCCTGCCTGGCCCCCAGTGCATGACCAGTTAGCCAATGATGTTACCCTCAAGGGAGGGATGACCTAAGACAGGCATGGTCACAAGGGGGCCCTCAGGGAAGGACTTGGGGGGCTATGGAGAAAGGGGGTGATGGACCCTTGCCCCTTGGCTTTGACATGGTCTGAGTCCTCATTCTGTCTGCAAGAAGTCTCTTAACCTCTTGGCTGCCTTACTTCCCCTGCTCGACTCATGCCCACAAGAATGCGGCAGATGTTTGGGAGAAGGAACAAGGCTCCTGCTTACTAAAGAAGGTACAGTTACAAAGTGATTACAAGAGAGGGTGACCTAGGAAGAAAACCCTTTTCCTCTGAAATCCAACACACCCTACAACCTCACTGAAAAGCACTCAGTGTCATCGGCCCTTACATGAGCTGATGCGTGCACTCCCACCAAGTTGGTGTGTTGTCCACAATGACAGCTCATAGCCCTGGGTCCCTGTTCTGGGCGCCAGCTGATGCGGACAAGCCAGCAAGCAAGAAAAGAATGTAGTGAAATACTTAAAGTTTTGAGGGAAAAAAAATCCAACAACTAAGAATTCTGTATCCCGTGAAATTATCTTACAAAGGTGAAGGGGAAATAAAGACTTTCTCAGAGAAGCGAAAATTAAGAGAAATTGTAGCTAGTTGACTTGCCTTGTAAAAAATCTTAAAAGAATCTCTTCAGAGAGAAGGAAAATGGCATAGATGAGAAACTTGGATCTACATAAAGAAAGGAAGGACATTAGAGAAGGAATAATAAATATTAAAATAAAAGCTTTTAATTTTCTTACTTGTAATTGATCTAAAAGGTAATGGTTTATTAAAAATAATAATAGTGACAATGTATTCAATAATTAGAATAATTATTGTATAAGTGAAGTGAATGGCAGCAATAATACTAGGGATGGAAGGGCATTAGGAATACTTTGTTATTAAGGTATTTGCACTACCTGGGGAGCCGTATTGTGTTATTTGAAAGTGGACTTGGATCAGATGTAAATGAATGTTGCAAATTCTAAGCCAATCACTAAAAAAAAAAGTAATACAAGAAATATAATCAATATGCTAAGCAAGGAGAAACAATGGACTTGTGTAAAATGCTGAGTTAAAACCACACAAGACAGAAAAATGGTGGAAGACAATGTAAGAACAAACAACAATGTAAACAAATAGAAAACAGCAGCACATATGGTAGATATTAATCCAACCATATCAATAATCACATTAAACATCCATGACCTAAATACACCAATTAAAAAATGAGAGATCAACAACATGTATGAAAAACAAGATCAGCTCTGTGTTGCCTACAAGAAACCCACTTTAAATACAAAGACATGCAGATGAGAAGTGACGGTATGTAGAAAGATAAACCCTGCTAACACTTATCAAAAGGAAGCTGGAATAGCTATATTAATTTCGGACAGAGCCAACTTCATAGCAAGGACAATTATCAGGGATAAAGAGGGACATTACATAACAATAAATCGGTCAAGTCTCCAAGACCTTACAATCCTGAATGTGTATTTACCAAAATACTTGAGGTAAAAGCCATTTATCCCTTTCTTTCCCAAATGTCTCCTTTTCATTTTCCCCTTAAAACTTTCTCCCCTGCTAGCCTGACAGAAATCACAGCTCTAGTCAAGTTATTCCCAGTTTAAAATTTCAATGACTCTTCACTGCCTAGAGAAGTTAGAATAGTGCTCCAGACTTTCAGACCAGTGCTCATTATGACAATTCATTCCATTCTCTACATGTATTCACCACTCTTCACTTCATGTCAAGCAGACCTTGTGCTTTTCCTGCCTCCAGAGCTTTTGTTCCTATTGTTTCTTACTGGAAGTGCTACTTCTCTCTGTTTCAGATGGCTAAAATTATCACCTTTCCTTTGAACCATGTTTTAAATTCCATATTTTCTGAATCTTTTATTTACTTGATAATTGCCTTCTCCCAATGTTCTTATATTTTTACTGTATATTTATTTCATTTGCAACACACACACACACACACACACATATATGTATACTGCCTTATATTATAGTTATTTGTGAACTTGCCTTATTATTCTCCTGGATTACAAAAGCTTTGAGGACATAGTTCATCATTTTTATCCATTCTGAGCCACATAGCACAGAATCTCACACATAGACAGTGATATAATGTGGTGGTCAGATGTAAATTTATATCTCTAGCAGCAAAAATGTCATCCTCTTTCATGGAAACTTCCCCATCATTCAAGTCCATGTTTTCCCTTTGCAATCTGAAATTCTATTATAGCACCCAAACTTCACATCAATTGTTTTGGCAGTTAATTACTTATTTAATGGTGCCATGTGTCATCCCTGGTAGTTTAAAAGTTAGTTGAGGGCTGAGGCATTTTCATTATCTCTTTTGTATTCTTTAGAGGGCCTGAATACATAAGTGGATTCATGAGTACTTGTTGAATTAGATGGAGCATAGTAATCTTTCATACTTTCAAATGCCACTCATTTGGCATGCAAATGAAGCATCAATAAATTAGTGGACAGTTGTGAAAAATATCATGAAAGTTGCACATAAAATTCAGTTTCCTCAGAGGAATATTTCTCTTCCCTCCTCCAGATAGCTTGCTAACGCCACTCCAGCTCCATTTACTCTAAAATTATTCATTCCAAAACCATAGTTGGTGTACAACTATTATTCTGCATAGCCATCCCTTTGTTCATCGTTCAAGTCTTTGTTTCAAAAGCGTTTCCCCCATTGTTCATTACTTTGTACTTTATAAGATATATACATTGTACCCGCCACCATGCCTTTGCCCTCTTTTAGTGCAGGATTCTAATCACAGCATATTATGCTCATAATGATAAGTACATTGGTCAATCAAGAGAGGCACAATGTGTAAGTTTCTTGTAATTCACAATGTGAGGAACACATTCTCATGAAGTAATGTAGAGGCTGGTTACAAAGCAGTATATGATCCCATCTTTAAACATTCATCTAACATTTATAGGTCCTCAAAGGCTTATATGATATGTGACTTCACAGAGTTGCTCAGGGCAACACTATTTCTCTCTCTTAAAGTTTATAGTTACTGAAAACATTATAATTAATAGAACTTTGTTCTATTACTAGTTTGTTATAGAAAATTAGTATTTTTTCACAAAGCTCCTTTATAGAATTTAATTATATTGTCTAAGTAAAACCAGTGAATTTGTATAAGCTAATTATGGTGTTTACTCATCATTAACAATTATTAAATCATCACATGTGATAATCAGAATTTTTAATTACTAACTACTCCTTAATTTGTCTCGGTTATTAACATCTGGTCTGGACCATAAAAAGATGCTGAACAATACAAATGACAGATAATCACCTACAACACTAACACAAACACGCAGAAACACGTAGAAACACAAACAGATAAGAAACAATCTTTAAGGATTTTTTGCAAAGATTTTCAGGGGAAGCTGCAGGGAAATATGCTAAAAGTTGTTAAAAAATACCACCGTAGAATCCTTAAGTTTAAAAGGGAAGAATGGAAAGAATGTAGAATTGATAGTATTGTTTTCTAGTGATGACCAGGTTGTTCAAGTATGAACGCTTCATGAAAAATGGGGCTCATTTTTATTATCATTTTAATGCGCTTTCAGATATTTGCAGTACCCTCACTTATGTCGCTAAGGTGTTCTTTCAGGGCTGCCTTCACACCCAGGGCCTTTAAACTGCTATTATAATGCTTTTTTAAAAATAACAATTTCTATTTAAATGCAAAGTCTGATGGGGCTAAATAATCCTGGCTTTTGTTCCTATGTGCATTTTTAGAATACCAACTTAGCCATTCCTCCATTTCTTAATTTTATGAGGAAAATAAAATGCCTTAAATATTTTGTAAGCAATATTATTTTTGTATTTATTGCTAAATATCAGGCTGGAACATTAACATAAAACTAAACATTTTACAATTATTAGAATTTTTTTGAAGATTATTACTCACTTACTGTCTCTTCCTATTCCAAGCAAAACTTCTATTTCCTCATAATGTCTGAAATGTATCTCTTCAGCAAATATATATTTTCATATTGCTTCAAAATACTGTTCTCTTTATAGCTGTGAGAATCCACAAGATTATGCTGTGGTTTGTTATATGAGGCTGAGATTTTCACTGCGTGAATTTCTACTTGCTGTTAATTTTTAATGAGCTGCTTAGATAGACCAAGGTACTAATAAAATTCTCAATAAGAAATAAAGGTCTGCCCTAATCTGGTATTTTGAAATTTAAAAGATTTTACTCTGCCCCTCCCCCTTCTGCTTGGGATTCTACAAGGCATTGCACCATTACAGCTCATTTCCCATTTTTTATTACCTACACACTGAAAGTCTCCATTCTTTTCTGAATTTGCATTCCCTGTCCAATTTCATTGTTAGCCTATCGCAGTTTCCTTTCTTTCAAATAATGGAGAAATAGTAAAAGAAAGTAGGAAGGAAAGAAGATGGCCAAAACAGAGGAAAAGTCATAGCACCCTTGCAGGAAAAGATCCTCAGAACTTCCCATTCTAGTAAGATGGAATGAGTGCATTCCATTGCATTTCTCTCAGTGTATACAGCTATGACAGCTGGATAGAACGTGTGGGGCAGCTATTTGAACTTTCTAAAAAGTAAATACTAGCTGGCAGTTTAGGAAAGAAGACTGGAATTGGATATGTCCCCAAATTAGTGGTGAATTTATCATTTTTGATTTATCAGAATCGCCCAGCCACATTGAATCCTTGTGGCACCCGAGTACACCAAAGAGACCTCCAGAGAAAGCCTGGTAATTCTGGCTAGACGAACAGGAAAGGGAACTCCTCAAATTCAGAGAGAGTGTGAAAATCCTTTTTTTTTTTTTTTTTTTTTTTTTGTTAGTCCGTGCTTTCTCTCTCCAGTCCCCAAGTAATTCTGTGGTGATTGTGGCTTCAGGAACCAAAAGTCTAATGAAAGGGAAAACTTCATCTCTGTCCAGTGGGTTTGTACTTCCAAGAGTATGGGGATAAAAATTGTTCTCTTTTTATCTGTCTTGCTTTCTGTGGTTTGACCCCTCTCAAACAGAAGTGCACAGTGGAGCCAGGAAATCAAAGCGCAACTCTCTGGACAAAGGCCTGAGAAGAGGAGATATCACTGAGAAGGAGGGGCTTGGGAAAGGGACCCCATACCATTTGTGATATGCTGGGTTCATCCTTAAATGACGCATGCAGTGAATCTGATCCTATTTAGCGTGGCAAAACCTTTGAAAACCAAACTAATTGGTAGAGCAAGGCCCAGCTTCCAAAGAGATGGCACGCAGTGGCCAAATCACAACAAACGCTTTAGAAACTGAGCTCTCATCGGAACCGCAATGCACAGAAGGAGGAATGAAATTTGTGGCTTGAAATGAACCATGTTGACTGCCTTCTTAATTAGATCAGCATTATTCTTAGGATTTAAAAGAGCCTAAATGTTTCATAAAATATTCAAAATATCTTGGATACGTAAGTGAGGCAAATATCAATGCCCATGGGGCATATACAACTGCCAAGTCGACACAGATGTTGGCAGTAATATGACGAAGATTTAAAGTGGCTATCAGGAAATTAATGCAGAAAGTAATCACAGGCTCTTAAAGCTAATGAATGAAAAGCTTATCTCAGGAAAAATTTCAATATGTAAAGAAGAATCAAATGAAAAATTTAGAACTGAAAAATGTAAGTACCAAAAAAAGGAAGAAAAACAAACAAATGAAGAAAACAACAAAAAAATCTCACTTGATAGAAAATATAAAATGGAAATGATAGAGAAGTCACTGAATGCAAATAAATTAGTAATTTTATCAATTTTATAGTCTAATTCATCCAATATAAAGACAAATATCGTGAAACTGGATAAAATCCGAGTGCAAGGTTTAAAAAGACAAAACTTACATGTAGGGAGGAAACAAATTTTAAATAAATTAATAAAGATATGTGATGAAAACAAAGAACAGTAAAGATACATATGCAGCTGTAACAAATTTCAGATGAAATTTTCTGCAAATCAAGAATGATTATTATAGAGATATCCCATAATAATAAAATAGTTAATCATCTAGGCACACATTACTATCCTTAATTCATATGATCTCAATGATACATTCTAAGAATATATAAAGTAAGAAAAATGACAAAAGGCAAGAGATAAATAGAAAACTTCACAGTAAGAGTGTTTTTTTAAACAGATGTTTCTCAGCATCAACTAGGCAAAATCTCAATAAGTGTACCAAAACATCAGGACAGTTAGAGAACTTTATGTAATTTGCACACATCAAATATTATACAGAGCACTTGTAGAAAAATTCTATGAAAGTATATATTTAAAATTATATCATTTACAAATTTTCTAAAATTCTTTATATGTTCAGCTGTAGAGCAGATTCCATCAGACTTCATAGGGCTGAAATCTTACTGAGTATATGATCTGTGCTCCATGTAATAAAGAAATAAATAAAACCATAATAACAAGAAAACCTCCAACAATTAAAAAATTGAGCACTACACCTCTACACAACCCAAGATTTATAGAAGAGGATAAAATTTAAGGTAGAAAGTAGTATGAGCCAAATGATACTGAAAGTGTCTTAACAAAACTTACAGAATGCGGCCATAGAAGTGTGTAGAAGAAAAGTAAGAGCTTTCAAATGCATACACTAGAAAAGAATAAATAGTTAAAAATTGATTATCTATATAGCAAACTATCTATGTAGCAGAGCAAGTAAGACCGAGCTAAGTTAGATATGAGCAAAAATTAATAAAATAGAAAACAATACAAAGCTTAGAAAAATCAACAAAGCTGAAAGTTTCTTGGAAATTTCTAATAAAAATTATAACACCTTGGCGTAACTAATCAAGCAACAACAAGAAGACACAGATTTTCAATATTAGGAATCAAAAAGGGGGTCAATATATTGCAAGGCATACAGATGTTATCAAGACAGAAAGATATAAATTTAGGCCATTTATTTTGAAAATTTGAGACAGTGGAACAAGAAAAATAAAAACTATTAATTGCATGATATTTATAATTAACTTTCTCACATAGAAGTTCTACCATCAGATGACTTGCTTTGAGAATTCTAGCAACTAATTAAAGATGAAAAGTTTGAGTCTGAAAAGAATTATTTGAAAAACAGAGAAAGCAGGAATATTTCCCAGCCCTCTTTATGATGCCAGCAAAACTTTGATTCCCAAATATGACAAATATATTTTAATAAATGGAAAACATCTAGTTAAATCTATTTTACAAAGATAAAAATCCTAAATAAAATATTACCAATATTAATATTATATGAGAGGGGGAAAAAATCACGATCAGTTTGGTATTTGTTGAAAGAACACAGTTAAAAATTTAAATATCTGACAACAGAATTTACTATATTAATATTTGTTTCTCTCTCCCAACATTGGGACATGCTCATTCATCCCATCTTTTAAAATAATAACCTTAAATTTACATGCACTTACTTATTTATAAATTTCAAAATCAAAATTCCTTATAACTTTTCTAGATTACTGCAGTGTGACACTGCTATGCGATTTTATTAAACTTATTTTTCTCAAATTAATCAAAGAACTTCTTAAAGATAAAACCTCAGAATTAATTCTCATTACTTATCTTGTTAAAACTCTCAGAAACCCTTGACTGTTCTGATCAATTCTTTTTCGAAAAGCCTTTCAGTTGCAACCGATGTAGAAAACACTGTCCATTGTTCTTTCCATTTTTATCTTTTGGGCAATATAAAACCGATCATCCACACAAACTTTTAGCAGGATGTGAACTCCCTGCTAAGATCACGTCTCCCTAAAGACATTGAAGCTGCGTGGGGCAATTTGACTAACTTTTGGCCGTTTGAGAATGAGTAGAAATGATGTGTGCAACATTCTGCTCACATCATTTAAAAAATAAAATTCCTTTCCCTCAGCTTTCTCTTTTCCCCTTCTTACAGGCTAGTATATTGATTGATGTGGCCATAGGGCAACTCCAAAGGTGCCGGGAGGGAGTAGCAAAGAATCAAGATACCATAAACCTAGTTTCTTTTGAGGCATCGTAGAACCAAGCTGCGTACTCACCCTGGACTGTTACATACAGAGAAAACTTCATCTGGTCTGAGCTCCCGTATGCGTGGTTCTCTTTGTTACAGCAGAGCAATATTTACCCTAATTAATAAATAAAGAAAATAAAGCCCTATACTAAAGGGCTTTACTGTACAGTAAAGGGCTTTAATTATTACATAACATTTGGATGTTTCCAGATTTGGGAACAATGCCTCAGCAATGGCAGCAAATAGCTGGGCTTTTTTCTCTCTATCCCCTAGGCCATACTTGGCATATTATTCTTAATTTTATATGCTTAGGGTCCAACAATGACTGAAGCATCTCCAAGTATCATCTTCTCATAAAATACTTTTCAATTAAAGGAGTATGAATTTTCCCTAAATCAACAATATCCTTTACCTCATGGCTCCGGCCACAAGTGGCTTACCTTCCTTCCTCTAGAAAGAATCACACGCAAAACAGTGGTGCTTTGAGTCATTCACGGTTTCCCTAAGGCTTGCAGATGACACGCGTATTGCCACTTAAATAAAATGGATTTCTATAACCTAGGAAGAAGGAAGGTTGGCGGGCTCTTTAAAAAATCACCAACAGTGACATGTCCATGTACTTCCTAGTTCAATATTTATGCAGGTGTTTTTCCCCAATATATACATATTCAACGTTTAGCTTATGTTTCTTTGAGGCCTTTCTAGCTTGTCAAAGTGAGAGGTACCCACAGGCTAATCTCATTACCAAGCCTAACTTGAAGAAAATAATGTTTGGTTTTTGCACTCATTTGTTAGGCTCGGATGTGGCTCCTCTCTATGAAAAAGACACATCACCTGCCCCCAATCTAGTCATTATAAAATTACAGATAAGAAATAAAACAACTCCATTCAAGAAGGGATGGGGAGATGGAATTCACAGTTCTTTTTAGTCCACATAATGTATCATAGCTTACTAGAAAAAATTTGTATTGATTTTCTGCCTTTAGTGGGATAAGCTCCTTGTTGATGTGATGAATTAATTATATTAACTGATTTTTGAATATTGAACCAGCCTTACATTTCTAAAATAAATCTCACTTGGTTATGGTGTGTATTTATTTTATACATTATTCGAGTCAATTTGCTAATATAACGTTGAGGAGTTTTGCATCTATATTCATGAGCGATATTGATCTGCAGTTTTCTTTTCTTGGAATATTTTTTACCTGAGTTCATTATTAGAGCCATGTCTGTCAGCCTGACAGAATGAGTTAGAAAAATCTTTCTTCATTAAATGTATGATAGACTTCATTGGTGAAACCATCCAAAATTGCTACTGTCTATTTTGGAAGGTTATCAATTATTAATTTAACTTCTTTAATTGATATACACTTATTCAGATTATATGTTTCTCCTTGTATGAATTTTGGTAATTCTGTCTTTCAAGGAATTGGTCCATTCCATCTATCTTATCAAATTTGTGGGTTTACGGTGATTCAGATTATTCTTTTCATTGCCCTTCTAATGACTTGAGATCAGCAGTGATGTTCATTCTCTCCTTTCTGATAGTAGTAATTCGCGCCTTTTTCTCCTTGGGTAAGCCTGGCCAGAATTTTATCAACTTCATTGATCGTTTCAGAGAATCAGCTTTTGGGCTCATTGATTTTCTTTATTGATTTCCTGTTTTCAATTTCATTCATTTCTGCTCTCCTTTTTTTTTTTTTCTTCTCTTCACTTTAGGTTTATATTGCTCTTCTTCCTCTAGTTTCCTCAGGTGGGATTTAGATATTTTTTTCTTTTCTAATCTATGCTTTCAATGTTATAAAATTTCCCTTCAGCACTCTGTGTACTGAATCACACACATTTTGCTGAGTAGCATTTTCATTTTTATGCAGTTCAAAATATTTAAACATTTCTCTTGGAACTTCTTTGGCCCATATTATATTTGAGAAGTGTGTTGTTGACTCTCCATTATTTTGGAATTTTTCCCAGCTATCTTTCTGTTGTTTTTTACTTTAATTCCATTCTGGTCCAAGAGCATTCTTTTTATGATTTCTGGTTTTTAAAAATTTGCTAAAGTGTTTTACAATCCCGAAGGTGGTCTATTTTGTTGAGTGTTCCTTGTGAGCTTGAGACAAATGCTCATTCTCCTGTTGTTGAAGGGTTTTATAAATGTCAATTAGATCCAGTTGATTGATGGTGCTGTTCTGTTCAACTGTAAACTCACTGATTTTCTGCCTGCTGGTACTGTCAATTACTGATGGAAGGGTGTTGAAGTCTCTAACTATAACAGTGGGTTCATCTGTTTTTCCTTGCAGTTCTATCAGTTTTCTTTCATGCATTTTGACGTTCTCAGGTTAGGTACATGCGCAGTAAGGGCTGTTATGTCATTTGGGCAAATGACCAGTTTATCTTTATACAATGTCCCTTTCTCATCCCTGATAATTTTCCTTGTACTAAAGTCTGTTTATGTGAAATTAATATAGCTATGCCAACTTAAAAAAGTAGTGTTAGCATGATATATCCTTCTCCATCCCTTTATTTTTAATATAGTTGTGTCTTCATAGTTAAAGAGGGTTCCTTGTAGAAAACGGGTAGTTGGGTCTGGTCTCTTTATCCACTATGTCAGTGTCTGGTTTTTAATTAGTGTACATAGAGCATTGCCACTTACAGTGATTATTGATATAGTTGAGTTAATACCCACGATATCCCCAACTATTTTCTATTTCCATTGTGGTTTTTTGTTTGGTTTTGGTTTTTTGTGTGTTTAATTTCTCATTCTATTTTGCTTCCCTGGTTTTCATTGAGAATTTTATATGATTCCATTTTTTTTTCTCCTCTCTTAGCTTGTCAATTCTACTTCTTTTGAAGAGTTTTTGTAGTGGCCCTAGAATTTACAATATGTGTACATTTATGAGTAATTTCAATTCACTTTCAAATAACACTCCTCTGCTTTATGGATAGCACAGGTATCTTAAAACAGAATTTTCAATTCTTCCGTCTCACCCCTTACATCATTGATATCATTCATTTAAGTTATCTGTAAGCTATAAATAAGCCAGTCAGGGAAAGACAAATACCATATGATGTCACTCATGTGGAATCTAATGAACACACTGAACTAACAAGGAAAAGGGGGACAGACTCATAGATGGAGAGCAGGGTGACATCTATTTGGGTGGGAGAGGCGAGGGGATGTTGGAATTGAGCAAAAAGGAGAAAGGACTCATGGACGTGGACAACAGTGTGGGGGAGGGGAGTATAAGGGGAGTAAATGGTAATGGAAAAAATACAATAAAGATTAAAAATAATTTTAAAAGATTATAAAAAAGTTATCCATAAGCTATAATTACTCAATACATTGTTGGTATAATTATTTTCAGTAAGCTATTATCTGTTAAATCAAATGAGAAAAAGAAAAATGAAAATTTTAGTTTACAGTTCTGTATTCGTTCTCTAACCCTTAATTTTTTTCCTGTAGATTTCAGATTCTGACATATATCCTATTCCTTCCCTTTGAAGAATATATTTTAACTTTTTTTGTAAGACAAGTCTGCTGGTAAAAAAATCCCTCAATTTTTGTGAGAGAAAAATGTTTTAATTTTTGAAAAAATCTAGATGAAATTCACGAAACGTGAGACTAACTCTTTTAAACTGCACAGTTCGGTGACATTTAATACAATTATGTTTTTTCAATCATCTCCTCAATCTAGGTTTAAAATATTTTTATCACCCTAAAATAAATCACCATATCCATTAAAGAATTACTCTTCATCCCTACTCCCCATCCCCATCCCTGGTCTCTGACAACCACGAATATATTTTTTGTCTCCATGGAGTTACCTACTCTGGACACTTCACAGAAATGGAATCATTCAATAAGCAATATTTTGTGTCTTGGTTCTTCCACTTAGCATAATGTTTTCAAGGTTCATCTATTATATTATGTTGACTTGGTATCCTGCCACTTTGCTGAATTCATTTATTAGTTCAAATAATTTTCTGTGGAATCTTTAGGGTTTTCTACAGATAAGATCATATCTGCAAACAGAGATAATTTTACCTCTTTTTTTCTGATTTGAATTGATGTTCATTTATTTTCCTCACCTAATGGCTCTGGCTAGAAATTACAACTGACAAAGACCAGAGGGGAGGTGGGAGGGGATAATGGGGGGGAGAAGGGGGAAGGGTTTTCAGGAATAGTGATAAAAGACACATGGACAAAACCAAAGTGGGTTGGATCAAGGGTGGGAAGTGGGGATGGCTGGGGTGGGGTGTAGTGGTGGGGGGAAAATGGAGACAACAGTACTTGAACAACAGTAAAAAAAAAGTTAAAAAAAAAAAGAAATTACAGTATTATGTTAAAGAGAAGTGATAAAAGCAGCCATTTTGCCTTGTTCCTGACCTTGGTGGAAAAGCTTTCAGTTTTTCACCTTTTGGTATCATGTTCAATGTGTGTTTTTCATATAGGGCTTTTACTATGCTGAAAAAGTTTCCTTATCTTTCTCGTGTGTTGAATGTTTTTTTTAATTGTGAAACCATATTGTAGTTTGTCAAATGCTTTTTGTGCATCAGTTGAGGTGATCATATTGATTTTTTTTATTCTGTTGATGTGATATATTATGTTGCTTGTCATATGTTGAACCATCCTTGAATCTCAGGAATCAATCCTACTCAGTCATGGTGTATAATTCTTGTAAAATGCTTGTGAATTCTATTTGTTAGTATTTTGTCGAGGGTTGTTACCTTCAATTTATAAACAGTGTTTATAAGGACTATAGTTTACTTTTCTTGTAGTATTTTTGTCTGGCTATAGTATCAGGGTATGCTGGCTTTGTATAATTAAATAGGAAATGTTCTCTATTCTTTAATTTTCTTGGAAAAGTTTGAGAAAGATTGGTGATAATTCTTTTTTAAATGTTTGGTAGAATTTGCCAATGAAGCCATCAGATCCAGGGCTTTTCTTTTATCGGAAGATTTGTGATTACTAATTCAGTCTCCTTACAGTTACAGGTCTGTTCAAATTTTCCATTTCTTTGAGCTTTAGTAATGGCAGGTTTTGTGTTTCTAGGAATTTGTCCATTTCATCCAAATGATCAAATAATCCTTTCATTTATGTAGAATCAGTAATATGTCTTCACCTTCACTTATGTTTTTGTGTACAAATTTTATGTTTTTAGTTCATTTTTATTATACTTATTAGGATGGCATTGGTTAACAAGATTACATAGATTTCAAGTGAACATTTCAACGATACTTGACCTGTATATTGCATTGGTGCCCACCACCCAAAGTCAAATCATCTTTCGTCACCATATATTTGGCCCCCTTCACCCTTTGCTACCCCTTACTCCCCTTCTCTCTGGTCACCACCATAATGTTGCCTGCATCTACAAGTTTTTATTTTTCTTGCTCGTTCGTTTCTTGCTCTCAGTTTCATATCCCACATGAGTGAAATTATATGGTTCTTAGCTTTTTCTGACTGACTTATTTTGCTTAGCATGATATTCTCAAGGTCCATCCATGTCGTCACAAATGATAGTATTTCACCTGTTCTTATGGCTGGGTAGTATTCCATTGTATCTAAGGAACACATCTTTATCCAATTATATGTTGAAAGAAACTTTTGTTGTTTCCATGTCTTGACCACTGTGAATAATGCTGCAATGAACATAGGGGTACATATATGTTGTGGGGCCATATGGTAACTCAATGCTTAATTTTCGGAGAAAATTTCATAGTGTTTTCCATAGTGGCTACACCAGTTTATATTCCCAGCAGCAGTGAATGTGGGTTTCTTTTTCTCCACAAGTTCTCCAACACTTGTTATTACTTTTCCTGTTGATAATAGCTATTCTTTTATTTTTAAATTTAATCTTTACTGTATTTTTCCATTACCATTTAATCCCCTTATACCCCATCCCCCAGCAAACACCACACTGTTGCCCATGTCCATGAGTCCTTTTTCATTTTTGCTCAATCCCTCTACCCCCTCAACGCCCCCCTCCACTAGCTGTCATCTGCTCTCCATCTGTGAGTCTGTCTCCATTTTCCTTGCTAGTTCAGTTTGTTCATTAGATTCCACATGAGTGAAATCATATGGTGTTTGTCTTTCTCTGACTGGCTTATTTCACTTAGCGTAATGTTCTCCAGGTTCATCCACACTGTAGCAAAGAGTAAATTTTTCTTTTTTACAGCTGAGTAGTATTCCATTGTGTAGATGTCCCATAGCTGTTTTATCCACTCATCTATTGATAGACACTTGGGCTGCTTCCATATCTTGGTGATTGTAAATAATGCTGCAATGAACATAGGGGTGCTTATATTCTTCCAAATTAGTATTATGGGTTCCTTTGGACATATTCCCCAGAAATGGGATCACTGGGTCAAAAGGCAGATCCATTTTGAATTATTTGAGGTATTTCCATACTGTTTTCCACAGTGACTGCAGCAGTCTCCATTCCCACCAACCATGCAAAAAGGTTCCCCTTTCTCCACATGCTCTCAAGTACTTATTGTTTGTTGATATATTGATGACAGCCATTCTGACAGATGTGAGACAGTGTCTCATTGTGATTTTAATTTGCATTTCTCTGATGATTAGTGCTGTTGAGCATCTGTTCATATGTCTATGGGCCTTCTATATGTCCTCTGGAGAAGTGTCTATTCAGGTCCTTTGCCCATTTTTTAATTGGGTTGTTTGGTTTTTTGGTGTTAAGTCTTGTAAGTACTTTATCAATTTTGGCTGTTACCTCCATAGCAGATGTATTGGTGAATACATTCTGCCATTCTGTGGGTTGTCTTTTTATCTTGTTGATGATTGCCTTTGCTATGCAGAAACTTTTTAGTTTGATGTAGTTGCACTTGTTTATTTTTTCTTTTCCTTTTCTAGGGAGATATATCTGATTAAAAAATGCTATAAACATTGTCCAAGGTTTTGTTGCGTATATTTTCTTCTAGGATTTTTAAGGTTTTGGATCTAACATTTAAGTCTTTGATCCATTTTGAATTTATTCTTGTTTTGGTGTAAGAAGGTGGTCTAGCCATTCTAATGAGATGGCATCTCATTATAGTTTTGATTTGCATTTCCAAAACAGCTAGTAAAGTTGAACATCTTTTCATGTATCTCTTGGCCATTTGTGTGTCTTCTTGGGAGAAGCGTCTGTTCAGGTCCCCTGCCCATTTATTTATAGGATTTTTTGTTTTGTTGGTGTTAGGTTTTATGAACTCCTTGTATATTTTGGATATTAACCCCTTGTTATCATTGTTATATATTCTTGCTGTAGAAAAACTTTTATTAATAGATGATGCCCTTCTTTGACTCATGTCTTTTTTTTGTTTTAAAGTCTATTTTGTCTGATATTAGTATACCCATCCCTGCTCCCTTTTTATCACTATTTTCATGGAATTTCTTCGCCCATCCTTTCACTTTCAACTTGTCTTTGCATCTAAAGTTGTCTCTTATAGAAAGCATATAGTTGGATCACGTGTTTTTATCCATTTGGATAATGTCTATATTTTGATTGGAGAGTTTAATCCATTTACATATGAAGTCATTACTGATAAGGAGGGATTCCACCATTGTGTAATTCGTTGTCTATAAGCTCTATAGTTTTTTGTCCTTCATTCCCTGCATAACTCTTTTCATTTGTGTTTAGATTTTTTGTAGTAAAGTGTTTAAATTCCTTTTTCATTCCTTGTTGTGAATATTTTATAACTATTTTCTTTGTAGTCATTATGGGGGTTACATTTAACATCCTGAAGTTACAACACTAATTTGAATTTATACCTGCCTAACTTCAACAACATATACACAATCTAGGTTCCTTTGCAGGCCTGTTTCAACCCCTTTTAGTTGTTGAGGTAACAAAATCATATCTTTACAAGTCATGTGCCCCCAAACATAAAGTAATGATGCTTTTACATGAAATAATCTGTTAATTATGAAGAAAACAAGATTTGGAGTTATAAATCAAAGTTACAGTAATATTAGCTTTTTATACTGATAATTATTTTTCTTTAAATGTGTTAGTCTCTTAAAGTGGGTGAAAACCAAACTGTTCAATTACAAATCACCATTTCAATAATACTCACTTTTATAATTGCCCATCTATTTACCTTTATTTAGATGCTGACATGTAAACTTAATATCTTTTCTGGTATTTTATGAGCCTTTCCTGGGCATGTATGGTCAGTTTCTAATTTTCCCCATAGTTACAGTTGTTTTCTGAGTGTCCCAGTCTTTGATATATAGCATCCAAAATAGGAAAAAGCAATAAATGAAGAGATGAGGGGAAGGCTACTGTCCATTCAAAGTCCCTAGAAATCAGCTGGTGGGGAGGAGCTTGTAATGTTGGGGGAAAGGGTAACAACATGGCTGCCCACTGTATTGTCTGAACCTCTGTGATCTGAAGTAGCCATCAGGGAGCAGAGCACGGATCCCCAAAATATAGAGGACAGGGTCTTTTCACCCACGCTGGTTCCTGCCTGCTGTGTGCAAGCTGCTGCAGGAAAAACGTGCACCTGCCTGCTGCGTAGCTGAGGGTAGGGGATGGGTAGCTGCAACCGTGCCAAGAGCCAAAATTGATTGAAATTAACTGCAAGTTAGTGTCCAAGTCTTCCCCTGAAATGTGCAAGCCTTCAACAGACTCCAGAGTTCTAAAATAGTTAAGTCAGTCAGATTCTGCAAGTGCAGCTGCTGATGAGGTGGGAAGACAGATTCCTGAATCCTCTCCAAGCTTCTGAGAATTCGAAGCAAGCAATTTGCCACAGTAGCCTTAGTTGGGGTGACACCAGCCTTTGTCAGATCTTTGCTAGCAGGTTCTGCCTCTTTGACCAAGAACGATTAATGGAAGGAGTATGCTAGAAAAAAGTCCATAATGTTGGTCTTCCAGGCTACGTTTTCTAAGCGTTTCTCGTACCAGTTGGAGTGTGGTGCTTTTCCACCACCGCAAATTAAGCCAAATTAGATTTCAAGATATAGATAGCACTTGTGTTAGTGAAGCCTTTTATACTTCTCTTTCAGACTATCCATATTTAACCCAGGCACCCCTCTCTCTTCTCGAAGCTCTGAGGAAGAGACATCACATGTGACAATACCCTGAAATTTCCTCACAGTTCTTCTAATTATATGTTCTTTTTTGGCATATAGTTTGAATCATGGAATATAACAGGAAAAAATCGTATCACATGATTTTCTCTATATAAAAAGAGTAACAAGTTTCCCACACTTGGGTTGTCACTTGCCCTGATTCGCCCTCCTTTACTCATCTATATTCCACAATTTAGGGACTGTTGCTGACACCACCCGCTTTTCAGTCATCAAAGTATTTATCAAGTAAGACATGTTTGGCTAAAAGTAACAAGAAACGCCACTATAGGTGGCTTAAATAATAAAAGCATCTAATTGTCTCATACTTAACCGTAGAACTTCAGTCCTTTTTTCAGAGCCTGCCACAAGATTTCCCCTGACTTCTCATTGGAAGCATTTTGTCACAAACCAAGGTATAAAATAATTACCTGCAAAGGAGTGTGAGATTAGCACACTTTACTTAGATCAGCCATGATTTATCCTCTGAGCCTGAAAATATTTCCTCCCTTTTCTGGGTATGTTGCTGACTGAACACAATTTAAATTCTATAAAATTATATTGAAGGAGGGAATAGCTGTTAGGTAAGCAACCAACTCCTTGTGTTAAGCATATATTTCCTTTGATTTCATTATATCCCATTCTCCTGAGTTTTCTCTCATTTTTCTAGTGGCTCTTACGTAGTCATTTTATGAGGCTCACTTCTGTTTAACTGTTAAATAATGGTGTTGTTTAGAGTTTTGGCCTTTGTTCTCTTTTTACTATCCTACTTTACAGATTATTCTACAATATACTCATCTCATCTCATGGTTTCAATTGCCTCATAAGTGCTACAATTGCCATACACACACACACACATATGTACCTCTACTGAATATAGTTTACTACTCAGGACCATATGACCAACGGGCTACTGAAAATCTCTAACTAAATAACAGACACCTCAAATTCATGATAATCAAAATTGACACTAATTTGCTTAAAAACTTGTTTCTTCTGCTGTCATTCTAATAGCAATTCATTAAACTGCCCAATCAAGAATGATAGGTTTTGCCCTGGCTGGTACAGCTCAGTGGATTGGGCACGGACCTGAAAGCCAAAGGGACGCTGGTTCGATTCCCAGTCAGGGCACATACCTGGGTTGTGGGCCAGGTCCCCAGTTGGGAGTACCCAAGAGGCAACCACACATTGATGTTTCTCTCCCTCTCTTTCTGCTTCCTCTCTAAAAAAACAAATAAAATCTTTTAAGAAAATGATAGGTTTCATTTTATATTCCTGTAATTCCTCAATTTCTACATCCAGATAATTACCAAATCAGAAACAATCTAGTTTTGAAAATATGGGACAAGATAAACTCAGCCAAAGAGTGTATACAGAGTAAGAAATAGATATAGTGATAAGTCTAAGCAATGTTGATATATACAGAACAGCCATGGCGAAGGACTACAATATAAGGCGTGGCAACTATAGTTAAAAATAACACATTGTATATTTGATATTAGCTAAGTGAGAACATCTGAGTTTCTCTAATCACACACACATACATGGTAACTATGAGGTGATAGTTACATTAGTTTGACTGTGGTAATTAATATACTGTACAAAGTATATTAATATCAAAACACCATGTTGTATAGTGTAAGTATGTATACTTTTCATTTGTCAGTATATCTAAGAAAGCTGGAAAAAATAAAGAATTTACAGAGTGACAGAAAATAGGTATAAAGACAAAAATATGACTTTGTGAGAAGCAAGTGAAGAAGGACTTTCAAGAAGGTAGAAATAGTTAACATGAGAGTTTCTTAAAAAATGAAACAAAAAATTAACATAAGCACAGGAAAGTGCCCATTGTATTTAGGAAAAAAAAATGTTGGAGCAGAAACCTGGTTTCATTGGCTGAAGAGTAGGTTTGTAGAAAGGGAATAATTTGGGAATATGGTGAACTGAATACACGTTCTCGGTCTGTCTTGCTCTCAACTTCTTGGCTGGAAAGTTTTAACAACTAAAATGTGTTTGATGGTAATGTTTGTAGGAAATTATAGATGCATTTGTGGAGAGTTTTCTACAAAAGAGAGTAAGTCTTAAAGTTCATTGTTTATAGTAACTCATATTCCTCCCCTAAAGCCTGGGGCCAAGAGTGTAACTTCATCATTATTCTAGAGCCTCAAAGTTGCCATATAGGGGACCTGTAGGTAGTGTAAGTTGCTACATGCCATCCTTGAAGAAACCACCTCAGCATGAGAATAGAGGTCGCCTGAAAAGTTATTGATCCTAATGGACTAAATTGATCCTAGCCAGGACACATAGGAGGTCTTTCTCTTGTATTAAGAAAACAAACAAAAAATATTATTAGATGATATACCTAAAATAAGGTGAAATAAATAAAATCGATTATATCAGTTATCACAATAAATTAAAACAGACTAATTTCTTTTAAGTGCCAGAAAATAAAGTGAGAAAATATTTAAGGAAATGTTCAGTTCAAAAAAAAAATCACTTCAGAAAGGTAACACAGATATGTTGCAAAGGAAGAGATGGGAAATGATTCACAAAATAAATACGAACAAAAATCAATGAGAAGAGGCAATATGCATATCATAAAAGGCAAAATTCAATACCAGAACCAAACATTAGCAATATTCATATCATAAAAGGTAGGATTCAATGCCAGAACTGAACATTAAGTATAACGAAAAGGGAGAATGTTACCCTACCCCAACATGTGGGTGCTTCAATCCCTGTAATTTGTGAGTATGTTACCTTATTCAACTGAAAGA
The DNA here is from genome assembly GCF_022682495.2 of Desmodus rotundus. Taxonomy (NCBI): domain Eukaryota; kingdom Metazoa; phylum Chordata; class Mammalia; order Chiroptera; family Phyllostomidae; genus Desmodus; species Desmodus rotundus. The sequence goes on from NC_071400.1 coordinate 79,447,979, forward strand.
AAAGGGGGCTTTGGAAATAAAGTCTGAGTTTTTTGGATCTGGAGAGGGGCAGTATACCTTGCATTATCTAGGATGGCACAGCTTAATAATCATACGAGTCCTTAAAAGCAGAGAACCTTTCCTGGCTGTGGTTAAAGGGAGCTGTGACGCGGGAGAAGGATCAGAGTCGCAACATTGCTGGCTTTGAAGATGGCGAAAGAGCCATGAACCAAGGGATGTGAGTGGCCTCTGGAAGCTGGAAATGTCAAAGAAATTGATTCTCCCTTAGAGTCTCCAGGAAAGAATGCAATTGATTTACGTGCAATTACAGCCATGTCAGATTTCAAATCTACAGAACTATAAGATAAAAAATGTGCATTATTTTTTACCACTGAGTTTATAGTAATTTGTTACAGTAGCAATATAAAACTTATACAGATTTCTACAATAACACAATTAATAATCAACAGAAAATGTAAAACTGTTACAGTTTTTATGTGCCAAACTAAAAAGCAATAAAATACATAAATCAAAAACTCCTAGAAAATACCAAACTACCAGAATCATCACAGTAAAATATGTTAATATACTTGCTTATGAAAAAAAGTATGGTTGCTTGGGATTTAAACAACACAATAAAAATTTTTTATGACTGGAAGGATGAGGAGAAGGGATTACTCTCTCTTAAGGTGAACTTTTCCCCTCTATAAGAGAGTATATAGTAATCTAGTTTATTTGTATAGAATTTACTAATACCAATTTTGAGCTTGCCTAGAAAAAAATTAAATATCAGGGGGGATCACCCCCCAAAACTGCAGAATTATCTTCTGGAGGGTGGGCCCTTTGTACTACAGGTTTCCCTGGCTAGGTGAGTGTTCTAGGAACCTGTCTATATCAGTGTACCAGCTGGTGTTGTTGTGAGAAGCTGCATTTGGCTTCTTTAGTGAATTTTTTTTTAAGACTTTTTCAACGTGTTTGCCCATTTCACGATGGGTGATTTACGAGCACACCTGCCCACACTGCGCTGAGTGTTCAGCACTTTTTGGCCCAAAATGGCATGATCTCCATTCCCCACCCTCCCTACTCACCAGATCTTGCCCCGGGCAAATTGTTTTTTTGTTTCTGGGGATGAAAACAGTCCTCAAAGGGAAACATTTCGCCAATGTGGAAGAGGTGAAACAAAAAAAAGACAGAAGCATTAAAAGGCATCCAAATCGACAAGTTCAAAAACTGTTTTGAGCAGTGCAAAAAACATCTTGATAAGTGTGTTGTATCAAATGGAGAGTACTTTGAAGGTGACTGAAGTTTAAACATATAAGAATAAATACACAACTTTTTAATAAGTAAGTTGCATGTTTTGGGGGTCCCTTCTCATACATTCTCCTAGAGATTTTTATAGGCCATATTCTCAGGCCGTAAAAAACCAAAACAAAAGCAACAAGTCAACAAGTGGCATAATCACCTGAGAATATTTTTTTCTGTACTGGAAGATAATGAACAGTCATCTAAATAACCTTATAAATTAAAGAGCAAATATATAAATTTTGAGACAAAATAGCATAATACAAAATAAATTGTGTGTGAGTAGAGTTCCATTTGGGTTTTTAAAGGTGAATATTTCAAATACGTGACTGAACAGTTCATGTGTGATTAATTCTGTCATTTCTGGGTGATTGGTATTCTCATTTCATTGAATAGTCTTTGCTTCTTTAGGATGGGTATTAATAATTTTTTTCACAGGACACAGGAAATTTCCACCTGATCTGTTTCTGCTAACCTTATTTATATAAGATAGGTATTATATAAAACAGTATTTAGGCGTTACAGCTTTAAAAGGATGACCTCAGAAAGAAAATTTTACTTTTTGAAAAATCCAGATCTATAAAAGGTTTAAATAGGAAGCTAAAATGTTTAAAGAACTTTCAAATTTCTTATAATTGATAAGGTTTTTTTTTTGCCAAATTCTAATTAATTTTTAATTGTGAAGAAATCAACAATAGCCCTGGCTGGTGTGGCCCAATTGGTCAGGGCACATGCCAGGGTTGCAGGTCCGGTCCCGAGTCGGGGGTCGTGTGATGGGTTACTGATCGATGTTTCTCTCTCACGTCAATGTGCGTCTCTCTCTCTCTCTTCCTCCCTTCCCCTTTCTCTAAAATCAATAAGCATGTCCTCAGGTTAGGATAAAAATTTCTTTAAATATGAACAATATTTTTAAATTTAAACTTCAAAGAGACTGAACTAGTAAAACAGGTCCCTCTCCCACTTCCCAAGGATCCCATTACTGTTGGAACACACATGATGATCTACACACAATGAAATATTTTACACAACAGTTTTAAAAATGATTCTGTAGAATTCCCTCAATTCACTCACAAATCACTCATGTAACAGAATAAAATGAAAGTGTCAAAGTAGGATTGCTTTTCCTCTATGGGTTTTTAGAAGAATTCACTCATTGCATAGAACTTTCTTGTCCAAACACCAGGAAGAATCATCAGTTAGAGGTTTCAAATCAGTTACCATGATGCTATTTTCAGTAAAGAAACTAAGAACAATAACCTTGACATTTCTTAGAAATCTGAATGTCTTAAAACCCACTTGCTTGGCTTTTTGAGACTTCCAGATGTGCTTATCTATTCTAACAACAAAAAAATAAAATAGCTGGCAAGGTGCATCATCCCATTTAGAGAAAGCTGAATGTAGACGGTAAAAGCCAGTAGGGATTTCATTACCTTTTAAGTTTTAAACATCATTTTAAATATATGTATGAAATGCATAACCTGTATGCAACATATCATATGTATCAAATGAATTTCTATTAATTATTCATCATTAAGAAATATTTTCGTGATGAAATGATAAATATAAATACTGGTATATTTTTGCTCAGGAGTGTAACATTTTTCTCGGCAATCAAGGCTGGATAGCTTGAAGTTATTTTTGATGTACTTAATTTGTTCCCTGTTAAAAGTTGAAAGATTTTTTTTCCCCTTCAAGTTCCTCTTAATTATGTCTCTTTCTTTTTTCCTTGCTACGGTCCTTGTTCTGAAATTTATTAGCCTATATCTGGATTGCCATAATAGATTATTAGCTGGATGTTTTTGAATGGTGTTCTTGACCTTAAGGTCATCCCAAAGAGGCCCTGATTAATTGTCCTTGAAACATAACAACGTCAATACACATGCTTCTCATGGAAGACAATCCCAGCAACTTTTAAAAATCTCAATTATTTTGCATCTTTAGTTTATCTCCAAGACTCAAGGGGCTCAGCGCCATTGCTAGTGCTTCAGGAATAAGTATCATCTCCGATCCACTGGGATGCACAGGCTGCTACCATCAAAGGCTTATACTGAACAGTGTGCTTGGCTTCCTAGGCTAATTTGGCCACTGCTACTTTTTCACCAACTTCCTTTAATCCTCTCCTTTAATTGCAGCTTCTCACATATATGTGTTACTTGAACAGTAATTTTTTAGTTAAAATATATATGTATATGTATTTATATACATGCATATGCTTTCATATATATATGCTGCTAGAGCCATTATTACTTAATTTTAAACTATATTTATATATAAAACACATGAACTCACAAGTTATGAATATCAATATCTCTCAAGAAACAATTGATGGCCTTATGTCTACTATTAGCCGTGGTGGTTGGGATACCTACAGCCATTTTATCATCTTGAATACAGGGGTCATGTGAAAAATGGATAAAAGGCTGAAAGATAGACAAAGCCTAAATCACTGATATCTCCTTGGAAAACAAAATTAGCCCTGGATGGACCACCTCAGGATTCTTATTTGTATTTAAGATATTGTATTTAGGTTTCTATTAAGAGTAACCTGATGCAGACCCTGGCCTGCAGGGTCCATGTGTTGTGGATGCAATGAACAAATTCACATGGACTGCAGAAGTCCTGTGGAGAAAAAGGGACAGCATGGCCACTCTCTGAGTAAGAGAGCACCTCAACCACTGCCTAGACAGGCTTTTATTGCTTTTCTGGGCACATTACATTAAGGATGGTACTCATTTACTATGCACAGGTTCTCTTTAGGTGGTTACCTTTTACAGATAACCAAGGAGAGGAAGTTGCTAATTACGATAAAGAAAAAGGATATTTGCAAATGCAAAGGGAAAGGTGGTTGAACTGGCTACACTTGTCCTTGGGAGGTTTAGCATAGACTTTAGGAAGTCAATTGAAAGATATGCAGTGAACATTTGCTGCCTGAATTCAGGGTGAGGGAGTTTTAGCAGAAGCAAGCCTCATAGCAGTCTAGGTACGATGCAGGCCTGATTCCCCATAGAAAACATATCGGTGGCGTGGGTCCTGTGTGCCGACTTGCTCCCCACTGGTTTTTCCAAGTCAGGGAATGGGCTACATTCCTCACTGCCACTCGGAATGGTCCCCTATAGTAACCATAAGTTCTTCCCCCCGATGATTGAGCATAACCCAAATTGCATTAACTTGAAAACAATCATTAATAGATATATTGCTCAGCAAATTATGTCACAGGAACATTATAGATTTTGGTCAAAAAAGCCAGGAAAATGATTTTTCTTGGGGTAACTCTCCTTTTTTAAGTGTGATACATACTCACAAATTCCGCCTAATTTCCTACCTCTATGCAGCCTTCAACAATTATGGAGTATGTACATATATACAACTCTACTTTATGTGTGTGTGTGTGTGTATAATCTGTCCAGAAGGTATCCAGCCATGTCGTATGAAAAATAGAGACATTTACTGAAGAAAATATAAGATACTCAGTCCCCTTCAGAGCAGTCCCCTTGGGATCTCACACAGTTCTCCCAATTGCTATCAGCTGCCCCATTGTATTTTCATGAATCTCATAAATGGCCTGAAATGTTTTTCCTTTCAAAGGTGATTTTAGTTTTGGGAAAAGCCAGAAGTTGCTGGGTGTCAAATCTGGGCTCTAGGGGGATGAGTTCACCTGGGTGATTTGATATTTTGTCAAAAAACTCTGCACGAGATGTGATGCATGAGTGGGCATGTCATCATGATGAAGCTACCAATCATCAGTTGCCCATAGCTGTGGCCTTCTGCATTATCTGAATGCTTTCCAGGGAGTATTGTTCAAGCTTAATGCAAAATCTGATGCAGATTTGTTGTTCTACTCACTCAGTCATTTTGAATGAGACTGCCACACAGTACACATGCTCACTCAACAGCATCTACCACACCCACTGACTAGTACAGTTAAGTCATCATTGTTCACACATGTGCATTCCAGTCCACTCTCCTTGGCTGCCAGGTGACATCAATGTTGCACAAACCATTCTCGTTATATTAACAATGGCTGGACTTTTTCCAGGCAGATCTGAGAAAAAGATCTTTACATATTTCATACTATGACTGAAGTTATGCAGAATATCTATGTACATAGAAAAAACTTAAAGCTTATATGCAAAAATGAAAATTGCATTTAGCTGGTAGGATCATAATTGATTTTCTTTTTCATTTTTCAAAATTATCTTTGCTATTGTTGCAGCCTCCCAAGTAAGCATTCAAAAAATTATTTAAAGAAGTAATTGCTTGTGATTGAGTCTGAGATTTGGGACTTTGAGGCTATAGTAAGGATGGGAGATGTGTTTTGTATGTGTATATTTATTTTGGACTATTTAATATTTAAATTTTTGCTAAGTGTATTAGGAGATAGAGGTGTGAATAGAGTTAGGTTGTAAAATAATTACATGAAAAAGAGAAATACAATATAACTATAAACATAGTAAGATGAATAGTAATGCTTTTCTTCTTTAATTTTCACACTCTATTGATAATAATTTATTCAACATTTCATATGTATATACATATGTAGTATATATATATAATCTTTTGTGATATCAGTCTAAAAATGTTGGGGTACATCTGTATCTATGTTATGCTTGCTCCAAAACCAATGAATTCAGTAGAGTTGAGGGCTGTAATACCCTATTACAAAATATTTAAAAATATTCATACCCTATTTAAAAATATTCCACCCATATTACCTTTTAAGACAAGAATGACATGAAAACAGAATAATTTATTTCAAGGGAAATACAATCATCCACTAACTTCTAGTCTTGTGAGCATTTTCATTCTCCTTGAACGTTAAGTTAATAGCCAGGTGACAGAAAAAAATTGTACACAATACACTAGATTAATAGGTGCCTAATGATTCATATAAAGGAACACTCAGGACTAGTGTATTAGTCAGAGTTCTCCACAGAAATGGAGCCAATGTGTGTATGTGGGAGGGTGGAAGGTAGAGAGAGATGAAGATTGAGATTTCAAGAAATTGGAATACATGATTATGGGGACCAGCAAGTGTGAAGGCTGGAAATTCTCAGGCAAGTTAGTTTTGAGGCAGAACTTCTTCCTTAGGGAAAACCCGGTTTTGCTTTTAAGAACTGGCAACTAATTGGAGGATGCTCTCGCACATTATCAAGATAATCTCCTTTGCTTAAAGTCAATTGATTATAGATGTTCAACACAGTTACAAAATACCTTCACAGCAACACAATAGATTAGTGTTTGAGTAAGTGGGTACTATAGCCTAGCCATGATGATGCATAAAGCTAACCATCGCAGCCTATCCCTTGTCAACTTGGCACCTATATATATCTCTTTAACCATACTTAATCTATAAGTAAAAATAACAATGTCATACTTCCACCTTACATAAGACAAGTATCTTGTGTACAAACAAAAATATACTAACCCTTTCCCAAGAAGAGGATGTGAAATCCGTGGGCGATGTTCATTCTTGTCCGTGATATCGTTTAACTTAAATGCTGCCATGTAAACTTATCTGTTATGAATATATCTCATGATAGGTGATAAGTGGTTAAGAAAGGAAACATAATAAAATATTTGTTATAGAAAAAATATATATACATACACAAATAGATTTACAACAGTATAAGGAAGAAATACTCATAACAGTCTTCAGTTCCTTGACTGGTCACATGATCTAACTGGTATTTGTAACTACTTTGTTCTACTACCTATTCCATATTTCCTTTGCTTTCAGCAAGCCCCTCACCTGGTAATGGTTCTTTGCCTAATGGTGTGATCCAAAGCTTCATTCATGTAGTATATGGATTTTTAATAGTTCTTCCTGATTTGGGTTCTTGGAGTTTTCCATCGACTATAAACACAAGGCATTGTAGTACTAAGAGATGCCCTAGTACTCATTTTCACCAGAGACCACATCAGCCTCACAGTTGCCTTCAAAAGGCTGAATGTAATTTCAACTCCTTAACAGTTAAGGAGTAGTTACATGTATACAGTCCTGAAATTATTTCGGCCCTTTGAAGGCAACTGCGAGGCTGATGTGGTCCCCAGTGAAAATGAGTTTGACAACCCTGCCCTAAGGAATTTCCTGTATTCAAGACATATTCTTCTTTACCTCTATTGTGTGGAAGCTACCAATTTTCTTTTGCTAATCAGGATAAAGCAGCCCAGCCAGGATAGTAATTATTTTCTTTGCTTGTTGATTAGGAGACACCAGGAGCCCAAATTGGCCAGGTAGCAGTCTTAACTTCCAGTTCAATGCAATTATTGTTGTGGCTGTTGGTATACGTATCGCTTCCTTTGGAATTAAGACATACAGACCAACAGCTTATAAGGCCCTCATGACAGGAAGGAACATTTTTGCTAATGCATCCCTGGAGGGTATTATAGCCTCGTCAAGATGATATGTAAAACTAAACATCACAGTCTCTCTATCCCTTGTCATCTTGACACCTATATACATCTCCTTGACTATACTTTATTTGGTTAAAATCACCTCAGTCCTGAAAGGAATTGCTACCTGTCCAGTCCTGTAGCTGAGTTTTTTAAAAGGCCACTCCACCATTCGATCAAGCCAGATGCTTTAGGATTATGAGAAACGTAGTAAGACCAGTGAATTCCTTTAACATGGGCCCCATTATGGTACTTCATTTGCTGTGAAGTGAACTCCTTGTTCAAATTGCTGTGAGGAACATTATGATGATGTAAAGCAGTCTACATGTGCACATATGGAAGGCAAGCAAGAGCAGTTCATGCTTGATGAGGACATAGGTGCAGGCTGGGAGGGAGAAGACAGTGTAGCAGGAGTGGGAACCGTGAGCATTGGACTCACTTCCCCATGTACCTTATGTGTGCCTTCAGGATCTGCTTAGGCCTGGTCTTGCACATACCACTTCCATTTGATGATGGAATGCTTTCTTGTATGCCCGACTTTGCGCTTTGGATCAGACACCACCGAGCTCATGATGGACAGTGCCAGTTGCATGGGAACTTGGTGGCCCGTGACTAAATGCTGAATCTCTGTAAGGCCCGACAGCAAGCCAAAAGCTGTTTCTCAAAGGAAAAGTAGTTATCTGCAGAGGATGACAGAGCTTGGCTTCACATTCACAAGGATATGCACTGTGATTCACCTGTAGGGGCTATTCAAAGGCACCAAATAGCCTCTCCATCTGCCACTGAAACTTCAGGCATCATTGGGTCTGCTGGATCACGTGGCCTGTGCAGCAGAGCAGCTCACATGGCAGCCTGGACCTGTTGCAGACCTTTGTCTTCTCTGGACCCCACTCAAAACTAGCAGCCTTTTGGGCTACTCAGTAAGTGGGATGGAGGAGCACAATCAAATGAAGAATGTCGTGCCTCCAACGTCTGGAGACTCATTAGGCATTGGGCTCCTTACTTGGTTTGTAGGAGGGGCCAGATCCTATAACTTATCCTTCATCTTAGAAAGAATAGCTCAATATGACCCACAGCTTTCACTGAGGTGGAAGATCCCTGATTTTTTGTTGGATTTATTTCTCACCATTTGGCAGAGTTTGGCCAGAGTTGTTGCTATTACTTATCACTAGGTACAATGTTGGCAGTGTAACGGACCAGTGTGATGATGTTTTGTGTAAGGGAAATGTGAGCGAGGTCTTTGCGGAATAAATTATGACACAATTCTGGGAAGTGGATATAACTGTGAGTTAGGAGACGGAAGATTTATTGTTGGCTTGACGGCTGAAAGCACACTGCTCTGGTGGTCTTTACTAATAGGGTTAGAGAAAAGAAGAATTTGTCAGATCAACACCTGAAATCTGTACAATCATATTTACCAATGTCACCCCTGTAAATTCAATACAAAATTTAAAAAATAGCTATATTCCAGATACCAGGGATATGGTAATTTGCTCAAGTAATGAAACCACATCTGTAACAGTAGCTGCAATTACAGTTATTATCTGGTTATGTTTATACTAATCTACTGTTGTTTTCTAAGATCCATTTTCTACATAGGCCAAATAGGCGAATTTAATGGGGATCACGTGGGACTCAGCACCTTTGTATCCTTCTAATGCTTGATAGTGAAATTAGTATGTACCATTTCTCTAAGAATGAGGTATTGCTTTTTGTTTACTATTTTATTTGGTGTGGGTAGTTCTAGTGGTCCTGCTTGGCCTTTTGTTATGTACTACCATATCCTTCACTCCAAAGGTCGGACAACTAATGGTTGAATTCTATCAGTTGTGAGTATGTCTATTCTAATCATGAATTCCTGAAGCGTAGAAATAACCACAGGGTAGATTTGGGGACCAACTGGACCCACTGTGAGATGGATCTGAGCTAAAACTCTATTGGTCACCTGACATCCATAAGCCCCTGCTCTGGCTGATGAACCACAGTGATTCTCTGGCTGCCCCAGAATTAGTGTTGGTTCAGAGCCCGTGTCCAGTAATCAGTAAAAACATCTTATCTCTTTTTCCCCCAAAGCACAGTCACTCATGTACAAGGGTCTATGTCCCTTTGGGGAAGGCTCGAAGGAAGATTAACAGTATGGATTTTTGGTGATATAGCAGGGTGCTTCTAAAAGGGCAACCTGATTTTCCTTTATTTAAAGAGCTCTAGGTCTGTAAACTGCCTCAACTCTGGGAATTGATTTCGGGGTCACAATTCTCTGTGTTTGGTGATCCAAGTTAGACTTGTTTGTCATTCCACGTAGAACTCTTCCATGTATACAGATCAAGTAAGAATTTTGTAGAGTGCTCATTTATTTCTCTTCTAGGGGTTCCACAATTAACTAGCCAATGCTGTACACGTGAGCATCTGTGGGTTAGACCATTCTGCTTATTGCTTTGACTCTGCTTTCCATTATGGTAACCACGCCCACCATATCTTCGGCAAATAAATGCTACCGCTTGAGATGCATTTACCATCATTGCATGTAAGAACATCAGTTAACTGGCAGCAGTTTCCACTGTGATTTGACCTACAGAGAAGAATGGCCATAGGTCTTTTCAAGGATACTGTGGCTCCCTCTACACATTTATTTCTCATAGTTGTGGTGAAATGTGTATCCTCTGGACAATCCCCAAGTGGGGGAGCATTTCTTACACAACACAACTCCACTAACACTCCAATTTCCTAAGCCTTTCTATGCCTTTCTTTACATCGTACCAGTGCAATTCTGTCACTTACATTCATATTTTATAGGCATCTTTTGGTCCATGTTTCAGCTAAGCAACTAAATAAACTGGTAGACCCCTTTCTAATCCCTTGAACTACAACACTGAATCTCAAATCTCTCTTTCATGGTCCCATATCAAGAACTTCAGCCTGCCCCAACTTTATGTTCCTTCCACTCAGCCCTTATTCATCATCAACATTCTCACATATATTCCCCATATTCATGTCTATATAATTTGTGGAAATAATGCAGTTCTTTTGAAGCACAACTCTGAATGAGTCGAACTTTTTATTTTGTCCTAACCTTTTAAGTCCTGTTGGAAATTTGATCTTTTTATATGTCTAGATTACCTTGGTGGGGGGCATTATAGTTTCTCAGGTAAAACAGGGTTAACCTCCTTAGATGGGGATAGAAAGGCTGCCTCTACCGGCAAACAAGGCATAGCAGGGCTTAGGGGTTTGATGTCCCCAGCTTTAGTTGGGATTTGACCATACATGTCCATTCCAATATTCAGGATCCCATTCTTTCCTAATATATGTCCTCACTTTAATAGAAGACACCCTGCAAGGTAGGCAATTCAATTTGTGTTGAATTCAGCCAGTCAAAGGATGACATTCTGGGTTTGGTTTTCAGCAATATCAGCCCTGTGGCTACAGGAAATGAATGTTTCTTTCATGAAAGACATAAAAACTGCTGTAAACTGAACTATGTCCTCCCTAAAATTTATATGTTGAAGACGTAACTCCCAGTGTGACTTCTTTTAGAGAAAGGGCTTTTAGAAGGCAATTGAGATTTTTTAACCTTACTTTTTCTAAAGTACTTTTTAAAATTTTCAATTACAGTGGATGCACAATATCATACTAATTTCAGGCATACAACCCAGTGATTAGATGTTTATATACTTATGAAGTGATCACCCCAATAAGTCTGGTACTGATCTGATATCACACATAGTTATTACAATATTATTAACTATATTCCCTATGTTGTACTTTACATCCCTGTGATTATTCTGTAACTGGCAATTTGTACTTCTTGGTCCCTTTATTTTTTTCACCCATCTCCCAACCCTCCTTTGATCTGGCAACTGTCAAAATATTCTCTGTATCCATAGGTCTGTTTCTGTTTGGCTTGTTTGTTTACTTTATCCTTTAGAGTCCACATATAATTGAAATCATACGGCATTTGTCTTTCTCTGACTTATTTCACTCAGCACAATACCCTGTAGGTCCATCCATGTTGTTGCAGAAGGCAAGATTTTGATCTTTTTAATGGCTGAGTCATATTTCATTGTATATATACACTACTTCTTTATCTATTCATCTATTGATGGATGCTTAGGTGTAAATAATGCTGCAATGAACACGTGGATGCATGTCTTAGATTTAATGTTTTGGGTTTCTTTGGGTAAATACCCAGAAGTAGGATTTCTGGGTCCTTCATTGTCTCTTGGTATAGCCTTTGTTTTAAAGTGTACTTTGTCTAAGATAAGTAGGAGGCAATTAAGATTAAACAAGATCATAAGAGTGGGCTTGTGGATCAATGGATTGTCCTTATAAGAAGAGGAAGAGAGAGAATTCATTTATGTTGTTGGCAGAATGAAGTTCCTCTTGATCCTAAGGACAAGTTCCTTGTTTTCTTGTTGGCTATAAGTGGGGAAAACTTTCATCTCAATAGTCACCTGAATCCCTTATCATTTTGCCCCTCCGTCTTTAGATCAGCAACTGTAGTCAAGTCCTTCTCTATTTCAAATCTTTCCCACTTATTTTTCTGCCATATCTATTCTGTCTCCAGCTACAGAAGGTTTATTTGCTCTTAGGGACTCAGATAATTAGATTTGGCCTATCTGGATAATGTCAGAGATTCTTTCTACCTTAAGGCCATTGATTAGTAACCTTAATACATCTTCAAAGTTCCTTTTGCCATATAACATGGCATATTCAGAGGTTCTGGGGATTAGGGCATGGACCTAATAGGAGAGTCATTTTTTTTCCTACCACAATGAGGAACGTAGCTTTGTATAGAACCATGCTAGAGGAAACAAATGAAAGGAAATTATTACACACAAGCCTCAACTTCCTGCCAAGATGTTTAAAGATGCGGATTATACTACAAAAATGTTTTACACAGAGAAATTATAGAAGAAGGGGGGAAATACAAATTCCCAAAATTAACCTATAATTTCATGAGAAAGTGCCGAGTAGACTATAGGGCCCACATGGTAGTATTAGGAGTTGGTCCTTTGGGTGGTACTTAGGTCATGAGGCTGGAGCTCTCTCATGAATGGTGTTAGTGTCCTTATAATAGAGGCTGCACAGAGCTTCCTAGCCCCTTGAATCATGTGAGGACACAAGGAGTCTGCAACATGGAAGAGAGCTTTCACCCAACCCTGCTGACACCCTTGGACTTACAGCCTCCAGAACTGTGGGAAATAAGCACCCATTCTGTGGTATTTTCTGTGGTATAGCATTAAAAATGGACTAAGATACCTTGGGGCAATTTTAACATGTTCCTTCAGTGATGGAATGGTCCAAATCATTGATGCCACCAAGGGCTGCTGCTTGAGGTGTCATAAGGGCAACTAAAAAGCCCTGCTGAGATAGGAAGTTAACAAACACTAGTGAGGGGTTTCTAGTCACCTTCAGATCATCTTTCTCTGAAGCCGGGGGGTGTGCCTCCTTCCAATGTTCATTCCTCATAAGTCTTTAAAGGTAGATTTAATGACTATGGCTGTTGCTTGGTAGAGTGACAGTCAAAAAATTTAAACAAGTGTGGTTTGATGGGACTTGTGCTACTGACTATGATAAGGGAGCTTGTTGGGGGAAAAGTTGTTACTGCTAAAAAAAAACAAAAACAAAAAACAAAGAACTAAACCAGATTTTTGGAAAAAAGATATATTCAAGCACATACTTTCAGAGGCATCTCATTGGATGACCACTGAATCCTACAGAAACTGAGGAATCAAATCCCTGGAAAGAATTCTGCAGAGAAGTGAGCAAATATTCTGTGAGCAAATATTCTGATTCAAATATTCTGAATTTTCCTGGAAATATTTGCCAGTTCTTGGCATTGAGCAGGATTGTATACATCTAGTCAAATGCCACTGTCCCAAGGCAGTAGAGCAAGAAGAGATCTTAGCAGTCTCAAAAAAATGCAAGAGACACAGAAATTGAAGTGTGTGGCTACCAAAGCAGCCGGGGCTTGAGAGACCAACATCCCTAATGAGAACGAAGGAGAAGATTGTGAAGTCAAGTTTTACTTGAAGGCATTTGCTTAATTATTAAGCTATTTCAGGGCCACAAGCAGAGAAACGACGCTGAAAGCTGCTAAAATCTGAGCAGCAAATGCTTCAACAATTTCCTGATGTTAGGAGACACAACTGGTGTTTAAAACACATCAAGGAAAGAGGGGTACTAATAAATGCCCTAGGCTTTTAGTGGCAAACAAAAGTATAATGAGCCTATCAGAAACTGCAATCTGGTATTAGTCTTCTCATCATCCCATACTTAGTTTATCAGAGTATGGTGAAGTAAACCCACCCTACAGGTAATTTAGAGACTTAGACTTAACACAATGTCTAAGATGTATTAGAAAAATTTACAGTATAGTCCCCAAAAAGACCAAAAGAAAAATAGAACAGATAACAGAAACAAACCAACATATACCACAGTCACTGAAATTATTTGTTAACTATTCAGGCTGAAACACAATGAGCAAAAATAATAAAAAAATGCAGAAAAGAGCATGAGAGGCGAATGAGGCACACTGAAAATCATTAACATAATGCAATAAGGCTATGAAGGAGAGGTGTAGAGTAAGTAGTATTGCAAAAGATAATTGGCTGGGTTTACTCTGCAGTGATTAATAATATCAAACACTGTTCAAGAAATTCTGCACACTAGTAGGGTAAATACAAAAACTCACATATAGACATGTCACAGTGGAATTATGGAAAAACAAAGACAAAGATAAAATTTAAGGACAGTGAGAGAAAAGGGAAACATCGACTGCAAAGAAAACCTTCTACCCAAGAAAACAAAACAAAGCAAAAAAGCAGAAGGACCAAATAACTGATATCGAGAATGAAAAGGAAGGGATAAAGATTCTAAAGGTTAAAATTAAAATTAAAATGACATTAAAGTTGAAATGTCATTAATATGGCATTTTATGAACATATTTATGTTGATAAGTCTGAAAATTTCTACAAAGCAATTTTCCCAGAGATATACAATTGACCAAGATTGGCAAAAAAACAAAAACCAAAAACCAAACAAAGATACAAAAAACCAAAACAACCAGGTAACTATCACATCTATTACAAACGTTTAATCTGTGATGAAAGACTTTTACACAAAGAAAACTTTTAGAGTATATGGCTTCTCTGGTTTATTCTCTCAAATATTTATGGAAAAATAATACTAAACACTATCCAAGTTCATCCAGATAATCCAAAAGCGTGTGTGTGAGGAGTCACATTTCAACTCCTTTTATGAGGTCTCCATAACCTGGATAACTAAACCTGACAAAGATATGAAAGAAAAATAAAGGAGCAGATTGATTTTTCTCATGGTTATAAATGCAAAATCTAAATAAATATCAACCATTTACTATCAATCAATCGAAACCACATTATAAGGAAAATAAAAAGGAGGACTATCCAATGATTTTCAAATAGGTTCAGAAAGAAACGTTCAATGAAACTGAGTATTCATTCTTAAATGTCTATCTATGCAAAAAACAAAAAACAAAAAACAACTTTTAGCAAACCAAGAATAAAGAAAAATTTCTCTCTGTCTGACTTACTTTACTTACCATAATGCCCTTCAGGTCCGTTCATGTCATTACAAGTGGTATGATTTCATTCTTCTTTTATGGCAGAATAATAGTCATATATGCTTTTTATATGTAATACATTATATTAAAATATACTATATAAAATAATCATATGTATATATCTTTATTCATTGATTCATTGATAGACACCTAGATTGTTTCCATATCTTGACTATTGTAAATAATGATGCAATGAACATAGAATGATTGGTACTAACTTTTCCTTGAATGTTAGGTAGAATTCACCATTGAAGCCATTTAGTCTTGGACTTTTCTTTGTGGAAAGGTTTTTGATTATTGACTCTATCTTTTTACTAGTAATTAGTCTGTTCAGATTCTCTATTTCATTATGATTCAGTCTTGGTAGGTTGTATGTTTCTAGGAATTTGTCCATTTCTTCTAGTTTGTCTAATTTGTTGGCATATAAATTTTCATAATAATCTCTTATGACCCTTTGTATTTCTGTGTATCACTTATAACATCTTTTCTTTCATTTCTGATTTTATTTATTGAGTCCTCTCCTTTTCCTTGGTGAGTCTAGTTAAAGGTTTATAAATTTTGTTTATCTTATCAAAGAACCACCTCTTAGTTTCATTGATTTTTCCTATTGTCATTTTAGTCTCTATGTACTTATTTATGTTTTAAAATTTGTTATCTCCATCCTTCTACTAACTTTGAGTTTCATTGTTCTTCATTTTCTAGTTCTTTTATTTGGGACTTTTCTTATTTCTTGAGGAAGGAATTTTTTACTTTGGACTTCCTTCTTGGAACTGCTTTTGCTGCATCCCACAAATTTGGGTTTGTTACATTTCCATTTTCATTTGTTTCATGGTATTTTTTTTTATTTCTCTTTGATTTTGTATTTGACCCATTCGTTTTCAGAAGCTGGTTGTTTAATCTTCACATATTTGTGAATTTTTCAGTTTTCTTCATGTTATTCATTTGTTGTTTAATATCATTATGGTCATAAAAGATGCTTGATATGATTTCAGTATTCCTAAGTTTATTAAGTCTTGTCTTTTGGCCTAACATATGATATATCTTGGAAAATGTTCTACGTGCACCTGAGAAGAAAGTGTTCTGTTGCTTGTGGATGGAATGTTCTGTAAAGATTTTTTAAGTCAATCCAAACTGATGTGTCATTTAAGGCTGATATTTCCTTATTGATTTTTTTTTCTGGATGATGTGTCCATTCATGTAAGTGGGGTATTAAAGTTTCCTACCATTAGTGTATTGGTGCCTATTTATCTTTTGTCTGTTAACATTTGCTTTATGTATTTAGGCACTCCTATATATGTTGTGAAAACAGTGACTCAAAAAATTAAAGTGCACATTATGCTTAATGAAGATACATTAGAAAATTTTCCTTGAAGAACAAAATGAAGACAAGGATATATTTTATATTTTATGTATTTTATACATTATATATTTTGTATTTATTTGTATTCAGAATATTTAGAGGGGAAATATATCACAATTAGAAAGGAAGAAACAAAACACTCATTATCTGTTGGTGGCAAATATTTGTTATTAATTAGTGAACTTATAAAGGCCACTGAATAGCCCTGGCCAGGTAGCTCAGTTGGTTGGAGTGTGATCTTGTACACCCAAAAAGTTGTGGGTTCGATTCCCAGTCAGAGCACATACCTAGGTTGCAGGTTCAGTTCCTGGTCAGGGCACATATGGGAGACAACCAATCTATGTTTCTCTCATATATTGATGTATCTCTCTCCCTCCCATACTTTCTCTTTAAAATCAATAAACATATCCTTGGGTGAGGATTTTAAAAAATCATGGAATACAGTGTCAATACATAGTAATTAATTACAATTTCATGTGACAGCGACAGACAAATGAAAAAGAAAATATTTCAAAGGATACCATGTATAATATAAACAAAAGCAAATATTTACTTATAAGTCAAGAAAAATTTATGCAATATCTATATAACAAAAATACAAAACAGTGTTTAGAATAATTACAGAGAACCTAAATAAACAAAAGGATATATTCCATTCATAAATGAAAGACATATTATGATTGAGATATAACTCTCCCTAAAAGTTGGTCTGTTATTCACTGTGATGCCACTCAAAATCACAGCAACATGTAATAATGAGTATAAATTGGCAAACATAAACTACATATGAATACACAAAGGAAAATTTGCAAAGAAAATTTAAAGAGTAATATTAAGGCTAACACAAACATGATGAAATATAAAGATTTAATAGGCAGTAGTAACAGTGATAAAGACAGTGTATTATCATTAAAAAGATAAAAAGCAGGAAAATGGATTAAAAAGAACATCCAGGGAGAGAACCACCTGTAGAGGGTGGGGCAAAGGTAGATTTACAGTTGTTCATATAGAAAATAATGCAATAATTAATAAGTAGTAATCTAAGAATAAACTCTATGTTTTACGTACTTACAACTGTAAACCTGCTTTTGTTCCACCCTAGATGTGGTTGCTTGAATCATGACCAAGTTCACATTCTAATATAGTTGCAAGAAGATACCAGTTTTAAAAACTGTGATGAACTCTTATAATTTTTTATACCTGTTTCTTTTATTTAACTGCAGTCAAGTATATGTATAATTTTGTATCTAGTTTATTTGCTTCTTTGTGGGAATCATTCTTATTTTTGCATGTGGACATGTGGACAAGTTCTTCCATTGTCATTATTATAGACTAATACAAAAGTAATACTTTTATATGTGTGTTTTACAACACACTAATAGTCTTTGATTCTAATTGTCTTAGATAAAGAAGAGAATAGAGACATATGGATTTTTAAAGTAATGGTCAAAATAAAATTCCCAGAAATAAAGAGAGATAAAATTACTCAGGTTGAGAAAACTCATAGATTGTAAAACAAGAGAGAGTTTTAAAACTTTTTTAGATATTGATAAAATTGCAAATTATTAAAAGTTTAAAATTCCAGACAAAAAAATAGATCACCTACAAATACAGAAATAAGTATCAGAATCCTCCACACATTATGAGATACTAGCTTATAATTGAATAATATTTTTTAAATGAAGGGAACGTATTTGAAACTACAATTTTATTTGCAGCCAAAAGATCCTTCAAATGTGAAACTTAAGTATTAGAGGTGCCTCAGAGAATTTGCCACAAAACGTTTCATATAGAAAGCATATGTTGATGGTATGTCCTATTAAAAGGATATATAAATCTACAAATTGCAGAAAAATTTGCTAAAAAATAAATATTATATACTAGATTGATAATTGTTTTATTTTCTTAAAAAATAT
Organism: Desmodus rotundus; assembly: GCF_022682495.2. Taxonomy (NCBI): domain Eukaryota; kingdom Metazoa; phylum Chordata; class Mammalia; order Chiroptera; family Phyllostomidae; genus Desmodus; species Desmodus rotundus. Next base: position 79,466,529 of record NC_071400.1, read on the forward strand.
AAGGCCAAAGGAAAGAAAAAATATATATCCTTTACAACAGGGAACTATAATTTTGCACAATACACACTTAATGATAATGGAGGTAATGTAGACTAAAGGGACAAGTTTAGAGAAATATTTGTGTTTTTGTAGAAAAAACATTTTTGCATTTAAATATCTATAGGGGTAATTACACTGAGTTTGGTCTTAAGGCAAGAGCTGTGAAAAAGATACAATGCTTAACATTCAAACCAGCAGACAAAACTCGTTATGCTAGTGAAAATAGAGAAAAGAAAAATGCAAACAACACAAGCGACACATGCCGCTTCTCATATTTCATTGGTCAAAGCAAGTCACATGGCCAAGCCTGGTAACTATGAGGAAGGGAAGTATAGTCTTACAGGGAGGGGCAGCAAATATTTTAAACAATAATACAATCCATGTGAATAACTAAGAAATAGAATGAGATATATAAGTTTTGCATATTAATAATACATATGAAATATGCACATTTTGCAAGAAAACAAACACAAATATGTACAACACATGATAATGATTTCCTATAAATGGGATGGGAGATTGGAAATAGGAAATACAAATTTTTAAATAGAGATAAAATTTTAGAACAAAATGAAGTAAAATTCTCTAGAAAAAAATCACTAAAGGGGGCATATACTAGGAAGATATTGCTTGTGTATCCCATGAATAAAGTTACCAAGAAAAGAGTTTGTCATTCTTTTCTTTAGAGTGACTTCAGAATACATTAAATGGAGAGAAATATGTTGCCCAGAGGACAATTTCCCTTCAGAAATGGAGAAGGAAAACTACTAAGTAGCTTGAGCTAAGAAAGAAAGGGAATTCTTTGCAGATGTTTGGTGTTCGAAGCCAACCTTGACACATATGAAAAGGAAAATGTGTGTATTCTTGGCAAGAGAGAAAAAGGAGTTTCATATTAGGGAATGTTATTGAGGATCTTAGTACATTGAACTAAGGTAGAGGGAGATGCTATAGATTTAGAAATAACAGCAATTATCGATCTTTACAAATAAGGATTCAAATAAAAACAAAATGAACACTCCGGTTTACCCTGATGCCTCTATAATGGGATTGAAGATGACATGGGCAAATTTGAAGATGAAGATCTTCAGTACAAGACGTCAGGCATTAGTTGGTGAGTTTCAAAATGCTGAAGCAATTTTAGATGATAGTGGCTTATGCTATGAAAGAATGCTAGAGAAGTAATTGTATTACAACTTTAAGGCTTGTTACAGAATGCATAAGGCTTATTTAGGGGTAGACAGGCAATACCATAATTAATCAACTTCTGGTGTGGTTGAAGTATGAAGTGGAAATGGCATGAAGCATAGTGAGTGTAATTGTTCTATTCAACTGGTTGATAGCAGGCTGGTAAATGACCTGGGGGTGACCTTAACAAACCAAGCATTCCTGTGTCCCTATTTCTCAATATGAAAGACCCTGCAATATCAAGTGTAGAGTGGTATTAAAATAAGAAACATGTTCGCCAAAGAAACAGAACGAGGGAATGTTGGTTGCAGGCCTAGGACTTGAACAAGCAGAGAATGGATTTTATACCTGGTACAAAGCAGAAATATCCTTTCTAGAAGTCATTATTCACAGATTCAAGAAAATGCAGGGCAGGAACTAGAATCACCATCAACCTGTCATCATTGGCACCATGGAACGTGAATAAGCCATGTCCCTGGTCCACTGTGAGCTTTATTGTTCAGGGAGTCAAATTAACAGAAGAAAGGAAAAAAATGGGAGAATGTACTTATCTAGAGAAAGTAGGCTTTTAAGATTTTAACTCATCCTGCAATTGGGTCTAGGTTCCAAGATAAGCCAGCAAAGAATACCACATTGTTTTCCCTTGCCTCTCTGAGTAATGTTGAAGGAGGAATGGCCTAGTGAGTAATGATATGTAATGACATCACTAATTCTGAATTTTATTTAACAAAAAGCAATCAAGGATTTTTGTGAACCATTTTAGACTCTACGTAGTTAAATTTTCTATTCCTCTTCTTTTCTAAAATCAAATTGTAAGCACATTTAGCCTACTGAATATACTTACATGGGCATTAGTGACCAGAATAATAAGAAAGAAAATATTTTCTTTCCATCCACTCATGTAGACTTTAAAGATATTGTTGCACTAAACCTCCAGGCACTTACAAATGCATAACAGTGTATTTTCTTTCCAGAGTTATGAGAGATTATAATGCACATAAATCAAATTTGTGTTCCATCCTATGTGAGAAATTTCAGGTCTCTTCTCATTCAGGAGGTTAAAAAAATGACATCTCAAAAAAGAATCTGGTATAATTTGTCTCACTTTTAGGCCCTTACATTCAAGGAAAAGGGATAATAATTCTTAACCAAGAAAATATATAAATATACACAACCTGAAACAGCTTTTCCCTCCTAGAAGGATAACATTCTGGATTTTTAAATTACAACCTAAAATATACTTTATTGTGTGAATCAAAACATACAATATGGGTCAATCCAATATAATAGATTATGGAGAGATGTTTAATAATTCTGTACTATGTTTCAGGTAAAGAAATTAGAGTTTGAATTTAGAAAGCAAGGGGAAAATATAAAGCAAATAGGTATATATATACTTAGAATAAAAGTATCCATAAATATTTAAACCTAACATGAGATTTATAAAGAAAACTATTTAGCATGAAATAAAGAAAATAAATTATATATTCACTAACCATAATATAATGTATCAGAAACCTGCAAGAGTAGGTTCTAAGATCAGGCATCATTCTAAGCACGAGATATAACAGATCAATATGTAAATAAATACATAACTTAGGTAAGTGCTATTATAGAAATAAAATACTTTTATTCCCATTTATAAAGCACACAAAATATACTAGAAATTTAGAAAACCTTATAGTACATAAATTATCTTCATTTTGTAGGATATAAGATTTCATAATTTAGTTTATTGATTTGTTTCCTACAAAAGAATATCTAATCATGGGAAACAGGTATGAAATATGTAAGAAATATGAAGAAAAATTCAGATCAAAAAGCAATATTCAAAGCCTCATGAAATGTCAAAAAGAAATGAAATAACATCTGTCTTCTTATTGTTTTAAAAGCTTCTTCAGTTTTATAAAAGTCATGATCTCACCTTTAACTGGAACACAATCAACAGATGAAAAAGGCAAACAAAATATAACCAGAGACATTGAAATTAAGAACAATGTAACAATAGCCAGAGGGTAGTGGGGAGGGGGGTAGTGGGGAGGGGGTCTACAGGGGCTACTATAAAGGACACATGGACAAAATCAAGGGGGAGGGTGGAGGTGGGGAAGGGAGGTGGGTTCAGCTGGGGTGGGGTGGAGGGATGGGGAAAAATGCAGACAATTGTAACTGAATAAAATATTTTTAAAAAATGAAAAAAAATTACTACTTTTATCTGTTTTATGTATAGAAGTCTTGTATAGAACTTTATTTGAAAAGGGGACTTCATTAATAAACAGGCTTGAAAACTAAAAAAATAAAATAAAATAAAATAAAAGTCAGATAAATCATCTCAATGTTAATGTGTATAGACATTTAAAGGAATAAGAGATCAAAATGAATATGTAAACAGAAATACAAAAAATAATTGCAAATGGTCAGGTAGGGGAGTAGGATTGTCAATTCAATGGTAATTTTTGAGCATGAAGAAATGAAAATTTACACAGTCAATGGTGTGATGCCATAAAGATGTTATGGATTAATGTACTTAATGTTTCTGTAATACTGAGCCTTCAAAAGGTTTTGGATTGTTGTATAGAAAGCAAGCAATTATATCCTGCTTACTGCTACCCTCCTGTCTTTATATCAAGAACTAAAATGTACAAAAATACTACCTATTAGGAAGAAAAGACGGAAACTTTTTTCAATGAAAGGATATTGCTTTCAACTTACATCGCTTTCAGGGCACATCCAGAGGAGGAGTTCCTGGGTGCCTGTAAGATGTCTGAAAATTTTTGAGTAAAATATTAAATATTTTAATGTCTATACAAAAAATACTGTCCTAAGGGCAAAGAAGAAATTGATGGGAAAATGACAAGATCTTGTTATATTAATTTAGGAGATTTAGCCAACCGCCTTCTTTGCATCATAGGAAGGAGTCTAAGGTATTATAAATGAGTGCCTCTGAATAATGAAGATATTAATGAAACATCTACAGGTCTTAACTCCATCTGCTCTTCTGTTCTACTTGCCACATGAGTTAAATAGTGGAACAAGAGTCAAGGAGCGATGTGGTTGAACAGCTTCAGACCGACCCATACAGCTCTATGAAATTTTTAACAGCCTCTGGAGAGCATTATGCTAAGTGAAATAAGCCAGGCAGTGAGGGACAAATACCATATGATCTCACCTTTAACTGGAACATAATCAACAGAAGAAAAAAGCAAACAAAATATAACCAGAGACATTGAAGTTAAGAACAATCTAACAATGGTCAAGGGGGAGTGGGGAGGGGACAGTGGGGAAAGGGGATTACAGGAACTACTATAAAGGACACATGGTCAAAATCAAGGGGGAGGGTGGAGGTGGGGGAAGGAGGTGAGTTCAGCTGGGGTGGGGTGGAGGGATGGGGAGAAAAGGCATACAACTGTAACTGAATAACAATAAAAATTAAAAAAAACAAAACAAACAAAACAAAACAAACAAACACAAAAAAGAAATTCTTAACAGCCTCAATTTGTACAATTTTGTGTAATCAGATAAAGAAACTTCTAAACAGGAAAGAAAATTGATAATGTATCTTCCTATGATTTACTTTCCAAAATAAATTGTTGGCGGGAATTTCATCTGTGGTTAATAAAGCATCAATAACATAGACATTCTAGATTCACACAGTAGCAAATATGCAAGAAAGGAAGGAAAACATGACTTGGTAATCTCCCATTTTCAATTAATTTTACTGGCCTCTTTTCTAAGACTTTCACAGCAACCATGACAGTGGTGTACAGAAAACTATTGCTCAAGGTTGAATTAACTGGTTGACTTCACAAAGAAATATTTATTTAGCAACAAACATGTCAGGAATAATTAATATATAGGGTTTCAGCAAGGAACAAAACAAATCCACGAAGAGCTGGCATTCCATGGGTAGACAGGATAGACAGTAAAATACACATAAATAAAGTATATAGTGTGTTACTATAATAGTGCTACAATGAAAAAGAAAACAGAAAGAAATGGAGGAGGCATTACATTTAGAATAGAACTCCCAGAGAGGGTGGAATTTTAGCAAAACTCAAAGGAAATAAGGGAACAAATGATTTTATAATTAAGGGAGGAGCATTCTTGACAAAGGAAACTAAACGTACAAAAGCCCAGGGGTGAGGACATCCCTGGTTTATGATGTTCAGCAAGATCAGTACAGTTGGAGAAAGGGAAATAGGGAGAAGAGCCATTGGAAATGAGATCTAAGACATATAGGATTTAAATTCAGTTGTATGAAACCCTTGCAAGGATTGAGACTTTTAATCCGAGTGAGATGACAAGGCAGGCTTTTACTACATGAGTAAGGTTTGAACAGCATAACTAGGTTTGAGAATAGGAGTAGATTGCAAAAGAGAGGAGTAGATTACAGGAGTAGATTAAAAAGAGTGGAAGCAAAAATAGCTGCTTGCAAATGGCAGGCTGCAAGATGTCAATCACATATCCAAGTGCAGATGTTGAAGAGTTGGTTGAATATATAAGACTGGTGTTCCTGGGAGAGATCTGGAGGCCAAGCTAGAGGTACCCATCAGAATACAGATTGTTTTGAAAACCATGAAGCTAGATAAGATCACAAAGGTCATGGTAGCTGGGGGGGAGGGGGGTAGATAGCAGAAAAGTTCCAAGGAAACTAAGAACAGTGCCCAGCACAGAGCAGAGAAAAAAAATAAACATTTCAAAGAATGAGTGAAAGGATGGATGGATGGATGAATGAATACGAGGAGCGGGAATTTTGATCACATCATTAATCTAGCTTGATCTGACTCGCTAAGTAATTTTCTTCTCTACTCACAATTGTTTTTTGTGTCCTTCCTGAAGGACTTCTCTGAAAGAAAAGGTATTTGCTTACTGTATTTTTTCAGACTATAAGATGCACTCCCCCCACCAAATTTGGGAGGAAAATGGGGCTGTGTCTTATAGTCCAAATGTAGCTTACCTGGCTCACTGCGGGGGAGGGTGGCGATGGTGGAGTGGGGCTTTTTTTCCTATTTTCTTCCTACAAAATCTAGGTACGTCTTATGGTCCGGTGCATCTTAGAGTACGAAAAATACAGCATATTTTCTTTCAGTGATATATGGGGAAGACCCATGTCAACATTTCAATAGAGATTGAGAATGTATACTTCTGGTTTGAAAAACTAACCAGTGGTGACACTCAAGCCCATTATTGTCATACTCTTGCAATTAGCGTGGATTTGGATTGTCACCTCTCAGACATTGAAGGTGCTGGTGTTCTGTCACCAATGGCCAAGTTGAGGGGATGTAAGGTCATATCTATGTAGTGATCCCAAAAGCCAACATTGTCTAAAAGTTCAAATTTTGATTCCTTATGAGATTGATGAGATCCTAAACTGAAGTTGTGACATTTTCATTATACTTTCCTACCCAACTTACCTCCCACCTCGCTGATTAGCATTACCCCAAGTAACTACAAATGCCATGTATATTTTCGTAACGTCTCCAGTCACCGAGAATCGCAGGTTTATAGAATACCCAAATAGTAGTGTAAGCCCTCATGCCACTTGACTTTGGAACTTCAGACTTTTACCAGAGTATCTGCAGTAATTTTCCTGCAAATCCCAAAGGTCTTCTTGCACGTTCCACAAAGAAGTCTCAACTTCGGATCACCCCTTTTTGCACTCCTACCTCTCTAAATTGCCTTGATACTGGTTTTCCCTGGTCTGTTACTGTTCCTCTCCTATTGCTCTTTCTTATCCACGGTCATATGTCTAGATTGTTATTTCCCAAAGCAGAGTTATAAAATAGAAATCTCTGAAACCTTACTGAAGACTTGGGATATCAACACTGCCACCATCATCATCAACAACAGCAACAACACAACCAACTTCAAACTGTGCATACGGCATGCATGACTGCTTCCCAAACACATTGGCCAGGGAACCCCACACATTTTCTAAATAAGTCTCTCTACCCTAAGCTCTAGGTTTGACACACCACTGTAGAAGCCACCTTGCTTCCTCCATGTAAAAGAGTAGTCTTTATTTCTAATCTTAGGTGAAAAAAAGGAAAAATGTCATTATTTTTTAAAAGGAAACATGCCTTCAAGTTCTCAGAAAAATTTACTTTGTAAATAATGAAGACACAATTGATTGGGATTTTCTTTTTTATATAATTTTTTTTATTGTTGTTCAAGTACAGTTGTATCCATTTTCTCCCCACCTCAACCTACACCCCAACCATTTGCACCTCCCACCCTCAATCCTACCCACTTTGGCTTTGTCAATGGGCCCTTTATACACATTCCTTGAGAGCCCTTCCCCTATTTTATCCCATTATCCCTCTCCCCGCTCCCCTCTGGTCACTGTCAGTTTGTTCTTCATTTCAATGTCTCTGCTTCTATTTTCCTTGCTTGTTTGTTTAGTTGATTAGATTCCACTCATAGGTGAGATCATATGGTATTTGTCTTTCACTGCCTGGCTTATTTCTTAAATTTTGACATGAATTTGAAACACAGAAGTTGTTTTAAAAAAATTCAGATGTCTATTCTCCATCCCTACCTACTCCATCGGAGTGACAGGTTGTCAGTTTTTGACAAACCATTCATGTTATACTCATGCACACCAAATTTGGAAGCCACTACAGACTGTTGCACAGAATAGCAGTCATTGTTGATTCGCTACTTCATAAGAATACATTTGTATAAACAAAATATTTTACCCAACAAAGGAGCCTTCCCGTCTTCATCTGCAAGTAAATGCACACTGATGGCAGGTTTTAACTGCATGATTTGTCCTCTAGAGCTGAGTGTAGCAGGCGGAAGTGTTCCTACCCCCACAACATATGATACATCTCATAGGATATGAATGACCAATGGAAGGGGTTTTGACCAGATAGGAGGACTGATTCATTTGTCTCTATTATTAAATATAACCCCCTTTTCTCTACAGACTACATTAGACTTAGATTCTTTGTTTCCATCAGTGGAATGAAAGAAATTGATAAGGGATTCTCCTTCCCATGGAGCTTTGCTCCTTGCTAGAAGACATGGTGTGTGATCATTCACACCTTTATAACTTTTAGTGAACAATGTGCAAGGGTTCTTGGGTTCTTGCTAGCTCCTGATTCTGGGAGGTCTTACTAGATTACTATTCTTTCCATTCAGTATCCTTCAGGTTTTTGAGAGAGAAGTTAACTGTGTTAGCTCAGTATTGTGTTGGGGAGTTAGGTCATTTACTTCTCCTATTACAACTTTTGGTTCAGCCGACTTTTGATTCTTGGTTCAGCCTCCAGCTCTGTTTCACTGAGCCTGTAAGATGGTCATGAAAGTAGAGTCGTCAACATAATTAGTAAGATTTAACTGACGACTCATTTGCTCACTTAAAAAACAGCATCTGTGATTTACCTATGCATAATCAAAACATTTATTAAAGCATTTGTTTGTATGTGTCTTTGAACAAAATTAAAGACCAGTCAAACCTATATTTATAGATATGAAAACAGCAACATTTTAATCAACATGTACTTTTGGTATTAACCCCCATTATCACCCTCCTCTTTAAATACATATGTTTTTATTTATCAAAATTAGAGCAATCCTTTACATAGACGTTTATGGTGTTGCTTTTGCATACCTAAGAGTAAAATGTCCTACACCCTGATTTCTCTGACGGTTGAAATCATTCCCATCCAGTAAGGTCAAAGTCTATCTGAAGTATGATCTTTCTAATTCCTGAAATTATAAGTGCTTTCCATAACCTATGTTTGCAGCATGTTAATACTTTCACTGGGAGTCTTCACTAGGGTATTGAAATCCTTTATCACAAGGGAGAGGTTATATACTTACAAACTGTGCATTAACCAACCTCATGTTCTATTCCTATGGTCTAAAACCCTCAGCAACCAGCCCTTACACATTCTCCTTGCTCCTTCCAGTAGATATTAGCTGGCTCCTTCAACATATAATTCTTCTCTTCTTTTCACAAGCACAGAATATTTCCAGAAAAGTTATGTTGGAATTTGACTCGTTATAATGCAGTTGCTAGGAAAGAAGATGGCAAGGGTAGTGCCTTAGGGAGGCAATCATTTGAGGTCTTCATGTGGTCTTCAATTAAGAGAGGAGGGTGCACACATTCCTAACAAGGAGGGGTGGGATAATTTTCAGGCTCATTTGCTGCCTCCATCTTTTCTATTAGGGCCTGACCTTGTCGTAAAAAATGTGCTGAGGCTGAGAATTCCACCTCTGAAGTTCCATGACTCACAGAATTAGTCCACAGACTGATCCTCTGCTCTGTCTGTTCTTTGGCTGTAATAAATTAAAGTCCCCTTAAATGCTGTCAGAGATATTCTCTGGTTTTCACAATTTTCCTTGAATTGGTGATTAGTCTCTCTAAGCCTGTTATTATCTCTTTTCCAGGAATCATTAGTGCACAGCAGCTGCTACTCAATTTCATAGTATTTATGGAACATTTTTCTCACACCTCTTAAGCAGCAGAAATATTTCACTTGCAAGTGTGTTCTTTTCTCCTAATACCCTATTTATGTCCACCATGGGTAAAAAAAAAATTTAATAATTTTACCTTTACAGCATTTAAAGGATAACCATAATAGCCCAACTCTACCTACTAGTAGCGTTTGTATCTGTTTGCCGGCTGGCCAGCAAATGATATATCCCTACAATCCCTGTTTAGAGTTTGCTTCCTACGACCATACTTGGTACTAAATGTCCTAGAGGGACAAAGTGGCAAAGGGACAATGATAATGTCATTAAAGTTGAAACCTCAGTTGATATTAGAAAGAGCTCCGGAGCTGGATGGGCCTTCAACATTGTCATAAATTGAGCGCGGGAGGCCAGAGCATTTTTATCACCATATAAAGCAGTCACTGACCAAGGAATGCTTCCTGAGAGGGGGTCTAGTCGTGGACAAGATATTTCCCTGCTGCTCAATCCAATTACCTGTGAGTTGCACAATTATATGAGTTGGCAGCTCATATTCTAAGCAGGTGGGGCGAGGATGCCTTGACAATGAAGATGAGGACTGGGTGAAGCACACAATTCACTACATATACTATTACTACTATCACATACAATAACAACAATAAGAAAAATAATGAAATCGTTATTATTACTAACCATTGTGATGGTTAATTTTAGCCATCCATTTGTCTAAACCAAAGAGTGCCCGGATTAGACAATATTTCTCAGAAAATCTGTGAAGGTATTTCCAGACGATATTAGCATTTGAATTGGTAGGCTCAGTAAAGTAGATTGTTTTCCCTAATGTGGATGGGCATCATCCAGTCCACTGAAGATTTGAATAGAACAAAAAGACAGAGGAAAGAGAGATTTGCCCCTTTTTACTTTCTGTCTGCCTGGTTGAATTCTGGTACATCATTTGAGAGATTAAGTTATAAATATCATAGTTCTTTATTCCTAAATAGTTTAGTGTGAATCTTCTAAGTTCTAGGAGACCCTATTATGTAACCCTACCACAATGATCAATGTCAGGAAATTTCAAATTTATATCATATTATTATCACATCTATATTCTGTATGCAAATCATGCAAATTGTCCCAATAACGTAATTTATAGCGATTGTTTGGCAATTCAGGATCAGCCATTGCATTCAATTATCATGTCTCTATTCATTTTATGTTAGTTTGATCATTTTGTCCTTCTCAGCTTTCCTGAAATTAAGTGCCAGAAATTCCTGGATTGAGGTATCCTGATTCTCCTCACAACTTTGATATGGGATCTGAAAGTGGAAAAAAATATCACAGGATCTGGAATGAAAGCTCTGATTTTTGAAACCCAGTAAATTATTCAAGATTTTTATATATCCCCTGTGATTCTTTAAAACGCATGTAAGAACACTTACGTTTCACAGTGAAAAGTGAATAATTTGGGATGCGGTAGGTGTGTGTGTGTGCTTCTAGTGTATTAAGAGAAGCTTTATTTTCGGCACTACATTACTTGTCTCTAAGTACTGAAAAACACTGGACTCATGGTCTAGTAGATATCAACATAAATGCTAACTGCATGCTATTATAACCATATGAAACCATTGAAGATTCAAAATAAATTTAGTGTGCAACTTGGGAATTGACTATTAACACATGTGCACTTGCAATTAGCAAAGAATGCTGATGTGTCTGAGTAAGCTCAACTGAGAGAAGTTCTAGGAAGGTAATTTTCTTCTCATAAGAATGTCTAAGCAATTTTGCTGGTCTCTTATTTATTTTTAAACTCAACCAAGTTTGTCTTTGTAGTTGAATAGCAGATGAATATTTTTATAACCCAAGAAAAAGGCTGCTATATTTTTCTCTTTTTTTATTATTATTATTTTTAATATATTTATTGATTATGCTATTACAGTTGTCCCATTCCCCCCCCAACTCCACTCCATCCTGCCCACCTCCTCCCTCCCACATTCCCCCCCTATAGTTCATGCCCATGGGTCATGTATGTAAGTTCTTTGGCTTCTACATTTCTTACACTATTCTTACCCTCCCCCTGTCTATTTTCTACCTACCATTTATGCTACCTGTTCTCTGTACCTTTCCCCCCTCTCCCCCTCCCAATCCCCTATTGACAACCCTCCATGTGAGCTCCATTTCTGTGGTTCTGTTTCTGTTCTAGTTGTTTGCTTAGTTTTCTTTTGTTTTGGTTTTAAGTGTGGTCATTAATAACTGTGAGTTTGCTGTCATTTTTACTGTTCATATTTTTTATCTTCTTTTTCTTACTCTTTGGGAGGCCTGTGTGATGCTGGCCTCTTCATTAAAAACCAACCTGGAGCCCTGGCTTGTATAGCTCAGTGGATTGAGCGCAGGCTGTGAACCAAAGGGTTGCCAGTTCCATTCCCGGTCAGGGCACATGCCTGGGTTGTGGGCCAGGTCCTCAGTGGAGGCTACGTGAGAGGCAACCACACATTGATGTTTCTCTGCCTTTCTTTCTCCCTCCCTTCCCCTCTCTCTAAAAAATAAATAAATAAAATATTTAAAAAAAAACAAAAACAACATGGAGATGGAAATTTAGTCCTGTTTGGCACCAATGAAGAGACATTAGCCTGGATCCTTAAAATGAGGTCAAACGCTTCGTTTTATGTATCATTCTCAAAAACGAATCATCATTGAAATTTGATCAATGGAGGATACCAAATCTTTCTTTTTAAACCTTGTGTCATTTCCATTTCCAACCTACAACTTGGAGTTTTGACAATATTTTCAAATCCTCCCACACGGACAAGGTTAAGAAATGTAGACAATTTCCCTTCCTCAATGCCTTCTGTATTTTTATGTCTGTATTTCCATCACTTCCCAATCCTTAGGTTTTTCAACCGGCTTGTTATAATTTCTTGTTTACTAACTCCCTTAGCGCTACTTATAGATATTTTGTAATGGTTCTTTATCTCTCCCTGAACGTAAATAAAGAACATGGAATAACTAGAAGCTGCACAGCTCTACGGCATCTTTTATCTATTTTTATATAGCCTCCAGGCTAGCTACTTTAAATAGAATGGGGAAAAAATCTTTTCAAATAAATAATAAATAATCTCCTGCCAAATTTAATTGAAGCCTGCATTAAGGGAAAAGGCCTCAGCATGGACCATTTCAAAATTCTCTTTATGGGTTAACATATTATAGAAAAAAAAAACCCAAATGATTAGAATAGGACTTTTCAACTTTGTCACTACTGACACTTTGGACCAGATAATTATTTGTTTTCAGGGGCCATCCTGTCCATTGTAGAATGTTAGCAGCAACCTTAGCCTCTACCCACAAGATGCCAGTAGCACCTTCTTTTTGTGATAACCAAACATTTTTCAAGGTATTGTCAAATTTCTCTTGGGGAAAGAATTGTCCCTGATTGAGAACCACTGGATTTGATACAAGAAAAAGAAATAATTAGGCTAGTCAGACAGTTAGATGGGTAACTTCGGTCCTAGAAGATCTAAACCTCATTTAGAGACAGAAGAAAGTTGCTGAAACTTTATCAGAAATTATAATTTTATCAGTAATTAAAATTAATTTTTAGAAAGATGCTGGGAAATTCATCTTGCAAAAACATTCCGACCTGTTGGGGATAATTCTTCTTCCAAAGTTTCATCAAATCAATATAACATGTTACAATGATCCCTTTACTGTCTTGAATTCTAAATTATAATTTAAAAAACCTTTAACTGTAACACTAATGATAAATAAGAGGGAAAAATTTAAAATGCAAATATTATCTATGTGTTTCAGTATACTGATGCTCAGGCCGATTACATGGGAAAGATAATGAAGCCATTACTGGCTTTCGCCTACGAAGGGAATCACCATAAATGCAGCAGCTACAAAGGCGGACTGAGGGGTGTGCCGTGTTGGCAACTGAGACCTGGGAGCAGCATCACTCTGAGTGACGTGCATTTCTGAAATAACAAACGACTCGAGAAAATTCTAAACAAAACAATGTACAACTTTCCTCCAATACATATGTAGTGATCCTAGGGAAATTCGGTGTATTAAATGAAACCATGCAAAAATTTTGTTTATCTGAAAAACAAAATTAGGTTCTATAGAAGTTTATTACTATAGTTTTCGCTTTCATGAATGCCAAGTGTAATACTCCAAATTTGTGCGGGGTGTGGGCCGGATACGCATAGTGAATGATTGTCCAGCCCGTTGCAGGGCATCTAGCATCTCTGAACCTGACTGGTCAGTGTTCTTAGAATTCTTAAATTGTGAATAAATTTAACCCTAACAGAGTATAATAATTAGAAATTCCTGCACTAACCTTCACAGTGTCTGACTTGGTAGGACTGAAGTGGGGTTTAACAAGCACTGCAGATGAATCCGGTGTAGAAGGTTTGTGGACAAGACTTTGGGAACCACTTGGAAGTCCATAAGCTTTTTTTTTGAAAAGTCGAAACTGTTATGGAACAATGAGTTGTGTATGTTAGGCAGCCGGGAAACAGCAGTGGTCTGCATTTCCTCCCTCTTTACCTTACAATTTTACAATCTGGTGTTTATTTTTATTTTTGTTTTTTTACAAGATTTTATTTATTTATAGTTAGAGAAAGGGGAAGGCAGGGAGAAGGAGAGGGAGAGAAACATCACTGTGTGGTTGCCTCGTGTACGCCCCCTACTGGGGACCTGGCCTGCGGCCCAGGCATGTGCCCTGACTGGGAATGGAACTAACAACCCTTTGGTTCACAGGCCGGTGCTCAATCCACTGAGCAACACGAGCCAGCGCTGATGTTTAAATTGTTCGTCAGATTCCTTGAAAGTATTTCCTAATGAGGGTATTTTTCTTATTCAATTCAAAACATGAAATACAGTGATGCTATTTTTAAATTACAGAAATAAGTATGCCCATTGTGAGAATTTTTTCAATGACTTTGGTCATTACAATAAAAACTCAAAAATATTTATCTGAAAATGTCTACACCTGCTACAGGATGTATTGGTACTAAAATGGACGGCAAACTCATGATTACAGATGCATTTCATATTATTTTTTTCTTTATGCATATCATGCATAGAAAATAGGCAAACTTCAAAGGAAATTTCCTGCAAAGAAACTACATGAAATATGACAAGTGTAAAGACTTGAGGAAAGCTGATGAGAACCCATGATTAGATGCTTAAAGGTTTGCATGCAAAAGAATTGAACTGATTAGCTACTTAAAGAAAATCTATATAAATAATCTTATTATATTAATATTTGTGATTATTAAATTATAAACAGTATCATTATATCCTATTTTGGGGACATAAAAGGTCTTTAAAGTCTCCGTCTTTTTTTCAGCTGAAAGTAATTGGTATCTGTTCCTTCTTCAAGCCATATTTGACTAAATGTAAAATATATCATTAAATTTTAACTTCTGAGTCCACTTGTGATTTCTTATTCTTGTAAATCAGGTTAGGAATGGAAAGGATTTGTTTCAATTTTGACATTCACTCTTGAATCTAAGTGAGATAAATACAGGCTATTTAAAATACATCTAAAATATAATTACGTGTCAAAATAATTTTAGATAGAGGATAAATTATATATCATTTTTCAAATATACCACACTAGTTCTAAGAGACTCAAAATGAAACGATAGTTCATGTGTGGAGATTTGCCATCCATTTTGAATGTTCATTGGAAATATTTGCCTATACCATATCAAAAAAACATGCTTTTTGAAAGATCAAATACTAGTTAAAAAGCAGTGAATGTTGTGGAACTTTAGATTCAGGATATTTATTATAATGAAAATTATAGATGTGGGCAAAATGTCTCAACTAATTGAAATGATATTATCAATAAGTTGTGGTCTGCTCAAGGAAATTAATAAAGATTAGCCAAATTTATAATCATGTGGAAAATTGTTTCAAATTAAGGTATATAAATATTAACATCACTCTTACAGTCAGTTCATGTTAAGTTTATACTAGGCCTTGAGTTGAATTTGTACAACTTTTCTTTTCTCTTTTCTTTTTTAAAGATTTTATTTATTCGGTTTTCGAGGGGGGAAGGGAGGGATAGAGGGAGAGAAACATCAATATATGGTTGCCTCTTGAGTGCACCCTCCTGGGGGCCTGACCCGCAACCCAGGCATGTTCCCTGATTGGAAATCAAACCAATGACCCTTTGGTTTGCAAGCTGCCACTCAGTCCACTGAGCCACACCAGCCAGGGTGAATTTGTTCAACTTTTTAACTTTAAATAATATCTTACATTTTAATAGAGTCTTACCCTTTTCAAGTCATTTACCCTTTCCATTAGTTTTATAAATTAGGTCCTCCACTTAGGTGTAGGCAGCCTGGTTTCCAATCAAATATTAATTTTATCCTTGGCAAGTTATATATCATATGTAAAATGGATATAACTTCTGTGGGAATTCAATAAATTATAAAAAAAGGCTTAACACAGTAGGAACTTGCATATTACTTACTGTTACTTTTATTTCTACTTTATAGATAAGAAATATGAAGCCCTGAGAGAAAATAAACAGTTTAAATCAGTGTTTTTCACACAGTAGAGGATTTCAATCTTTACAAAAGATATTTGAAATAATTCACACTGTTAGAAATGTTAAACAAATTTTACTTGAAAATCTTCTGGCATAATTCCTTTTATGTTTTTTAAACTGTTGCTTGTGACTCAATTATATTTGGGGAAATCAATTGAATGTGTTACAATACATTTATAAAATGAAAGGGCAGAAACAGATGGAATAAATAAAACAGAAAAAAATCACAGTGTACTGCATACAGCAAAAGTAAATTTGCTTGGTGAAACATTTGTTTCATATATACGTGTATATGTGCATGTGAGAGCATATGCATATTAGATTGTAAATTAAAATATGTATCTCTGACCATATTTTACTCTAGCGTGCATGTGGAAATCAACAGCAATTCTCCATGAATAAAGAGGGTGGGATTTTGTCAACGATTTGTTAGAACATGTGAAATTACCTCTGTCACAGGTAAAGAAATTATTTGTCTATATAAATTTTATTTCTTAGTTTCTATTTTTAATCAGGTCTATTTTCAAAATTATTTATTAAATGAGATTTTCAACTGCAGGACTCACTAATGTGTTCTGTAATAAAGTCTAGGTGAATTGTATAAGTATATTTAAAAATAAAATAGAGTCCTTGCTGGTGTGGCTCAGGGGATTGAGTGCCGGCCTGGAACCAAAAGGCCATAGGTTCAATTCCCAGTCAGGGCACATGCCTGAGCTGCAGTCCAGGCCCCCAATTGGGAGTGTGTGAAAGGCAACTGTATCTCTCACACATCCATGTTTCTCTCCCTCTCATTCTCCGTCCCTTCATCTCTCTCTAAAAATAAATAAATAAATAAATATCTTTAAAAAATAAAATGGAATAGAAAATGATAGAGTAGAATATAAGACAATATCAAAGTTCTTTGACCATAGTAAGGGTATTATTTTATAAAACATTTTTCCATTTGCAGAAATAAATGCATGTGGAAAAAGTATTTCTTGTTGTATATGATGCTCATAATATATAGAATACATATCCTGTGTGGATATAAGAGAAAGTGGCTGACAGTGATACATTGAAATTTGAAACAAAATATTTTTTTAATGTATAATAGGATTATAGTATACACTGTATAGGCCTTGGAATTTTTTGAGGGGGAGGTGAATCCAGTGTACAAACCAACTATATAGGCTATACTCTTTCTTTTCAATCTTGTTTTTTTAGTGAATTCTAAATGGATGTCCTAGTTTAAGCCAAAGTTTTATTAAGTAGAATAAGAAGAAACCTGAAATCTTCAAGTTAGATTTCATACTGGTTCACATTTAAAGCTCCTAGCTATGAAATAGGCAAATGAGGGAAGACTTGTTAGCATCTGAATTAATATTTGATGACATAGAAGTGGAATGTAATGAATGATCAATAATATTCACCAGATAAACTGTAATGAAGGATGCAATTTGTACATAAAAACATAGAATAGTGAAGAAATGTCAACCATCTAATATTTTTCACTAAAATATATGCTTCAACATCTTCCAATATAGTTGAGATAACTTCTGCTATCATATTGTTGTTGAGGTATCGATGTCTTAATTTAGTTAAGAAAACCTTAGTTAATCACATAACATTCTTATTTTCATTCAACCTGTGTCTCAGATGCCAATTCCTACAACATCTAAGACTGGGACTATACGAGGTCTGTCGGGAAAAAGTCCAACCATTGTTAATATAATGAGAACAGTTTGAGTGACATCAATGTAACCTGGCAGCCAAGGAGAGTGGACTGGAATGCACATGTGTGAACAGTGATGACTTCACTGTACTAGTCAGTGGGGGCTGTAGACTCTGTTGAGTGTACTGTGTGGCCGCTGCATTCAAAATGGCTGAGTGGGTAGAGCAATGGAACTGCATAAAATTTTGCGTGAAGCTTGAACATTCCTCCATGGAAACTATTCGAATGATTCAGAAGGCCAAAGCTATAGGCAACTGGTGATTGGCAGCTTCACTATGACAAGGCACCCACTCATGCATCATGTCTGGTGCAGAGTTTTCGGTGAAACATCAAATCACCCAGGTGACTCAGCCCCCCTATAGCTCAGATTTGGCACCCTGGGACTTCTGACTTTTCCCAAAACTAAAGTCACCTTTGAAAGGGGAGAGATTCCAGACTGTTGATGAGATTCAGGGAAATACCCCAGGGCAGCTGATGCTGATTAGAACTGGATGAGGTCCCAGGGTGCCTACCTTAAAGGGGACTGAGGTGTCATTGTCCTCTGTACAATGTCTCTTGTATCTTCTTCAATAAATGTCTTTATTTTTCATATTACATGGCTGGAAACCTTCTTGAGAGACCTCATATATTTAATTTCTTGGCAGAGATGAAAGTTTTTCAGTCTTATCCTGCCTATAATTGTCACTTAAAAGCATTTAAAACCATTTTGTAATGTTTTGCATTTCACAAATACTCATGACTAGAGTACAACTAGTATGTAAGATATTTCCTAGAATGAAAACCCTGACCGAACGTCTAACTGGCTATTTGCTGTAGATACACATCTCTATGATTAGCAGGAAACAAAAGCTGTTATGCTCATATACAGAGCCAATAAATGAAGGATTTCTGAAAACCAATCATTTTTCCCATCCTTAAAGCTGTCAATGTGGAGTTAGAAAACAGAATCAATAAATAGTATTAATATTTCCCCAATACCAAATAAGTGTAGGCATGTAAGCATGTTTCTAGTGCCTGTGTCTTACTAATTTTTAAACTCAACTGAAGTCCAATAGAGGAGGTAAGACCAAACAAACCAACAAAAAGCACAGAAATGAATCCGCGGGCACACGGCTCCACAGCAGCTCCATGCCACTCGTTTCAAAACTAATGACGCAGCATGCCTTCACCTCTGCCTATCATTTTATCCAATTCGGGAAGTGTTTGGCCATCATTTCTTCAAAAATTCTTGCTACATTTTTCCTCCCCTCTCCTTTTGGAGCATCCACTTTTCTGGTCATCAGAGCATATATTTTTAATTGACCCATATTCGAGTTCCCTGAGTCTTCTGTCTGGTTAGTTGTGTTGCTGAAAACCTCTAGTGAAGAGTTTATTTCAATTATTGTACTAGCAGCTTCAGAATTCTGTTTTTTAATAATTTATATTTATTGATATTGTCTATTTGTTGAGACATTTTGTAGTCATTTCCTCTATGTCTTTTTTCATGGTTTCGTTCATCTCTTTAACATTATTTAATTGGTTCAATGTCTCTGTGTAGTAAGTAAAATGTGTTGGCTTCCTCGGGGACAATTTCTATTAATTTATTTTTTTTTCTTTGTGTTTAGCCCACACTTGTTTCTTTTTATGTCTTGTATTTTTCTTTTTTTTTTTTTTTTGCAGGGGGAGGTTAAAACTGGAAAGTTTGACTATTATAAGATGGTAACCCTGGAGAGCAGATCTCCTCCCTCCCAGTGTTTATTGTCTCTGGGTTGGTTTGTGTGTATGTGTGTGTGTGTTAGTTGTTACTTTTTGTTTACTGATTTATCTAAACTATTTTTGTTAGAACTATCTTCTCAACTCTGTGTGATCTCTGAAATCTCTCTCTATTTTTTGTTTAATAGTCATCTAGTGATTTGATAGATTTCCATGAACACCTGGAACAAAACACATTAAAATACTTCTTAGATGTTACTGATTAGGTCTGAGCTGGAGCACTCCGTCAATGCTGAACCAAGCTATTTACAGCAGTGTTGTAACCTTCACTTCCTGTTCTCAATGACCCCCATGATCAGCCAGGGCTGAAAGCTTAAGGTTTCTCTAATCTTTTCTGAGCGTGCATCCTGCCCTGGACACATGTGTTCATTTCCAGAGTCCGTGGTACACGTGGGAGCTTTCTAAATTCTTACATCCAAAAGTATCTAAGTCTCCAGCTTTTCCTCCGACTTTTTCAGCGACTATTGTTTGACACAAATACATTCTTTTGCCCCAGAAGGTAGTGGCTTGTTGATTTGCCATTTAACCTTTTTGAGGAACATGCCCTATGTAGAGACTTTTCTGCCATGAGATTTCCAACTTAGGTAAAACAAGGCAAGCCTCTTACATTACAGCTTCAGGGGTCCCCCCAGACAGATCAAAACAAATACAATTCCTTGAAATCAGGGGCCACGCTGCTCTCCTCAAACCTAGGGTCATACAGCAAGAACATGGACTGTTGTCAAAACTGCCACCAAGCCAGAGAGGGGCATGGAGCGAGAGTACGCTGAAACACCACAGAGCTCTTTTACCATATTTCAATCACCTAAGTGTTGACCAAGATTTGCTTGGTTGCTGTAGACCTTTTTATTATTTCTCAGATTTCCAACTAAGTTGATTCTGATGATCTTTGCTCCATTTTTGTTGTTTCTGTGGAGGGATTTACCCTTCAATTTCCTAGTCCACTGCTTTCACTGATATTTCTCAGTAATGGATTGGTTTTGGTTGGCTTATTTATCTCATCATTTTGAGTTGTCTTTTCTTGCTTCTTTGGTTGCCTGCTGATTTTTCATTGGATACCAGACATTGTGAATTTTATCTTATTGGATCCTGGATTTTTTGTTATCTCTAGGGATATACTTAAGCTTTGTTTTGGGGCTCAGTTAAGTTACTTGGGAACAGTTTGGTCTGTTGAGTCATTGCTTTTAGGATGTTTTGTCAGGTCTACAGCATTGCTCAGTCTGTGCTTAAGTATTCCTCACTGTTATGGACTGAATTTTGCCCTCATTCTTATTATGTTGAGGCCCTAAACCCCAATGTGATTGTATTGTGAGATAGGGTCTTTGGGGAGATAATTAAGGTTATCTTCCTAAATTAGATAAGGTTAATCTCCAATCCAATAGAATTGATTGATTCCCTTGTAAGAAGAGGAAAGTCACTCAATTTCTCTTTCCCTCTTTCTCTTCTCTCCTCTCCCTCTCCCTCTCCCTGCCCCCCACCCCTCTCTCTGTAAGAACACAGGAAAAGCCATGTTAGGGCACAGCAAGAAGTTGTCAATCTACAAGCCAGGAAGAGAGTTCTCACCAGGAACTGAATTTGCCATCACCTGGATCATGGACTTCTAGCCTCCAGAACTGTGATAAAACCTGTGTCTGTTGTTTAAGCCATCAGTCTATGGTAATTTTTAGCGGAAGTCTAGTAGGCTAATAAATCCACACTGAGACAAGACCTGTCTATGTAGTCTCCCCAATAGCCCATGAATCATGAGGGTTTCCTACGTTCATTGTAGGAAAGAAGATCATTCCCCTCCTTGTGTGAGCATCAAGTACTATTACCTCCAGTTCTTTTGGGTAGTACTTTCTCTAACATCTAATAGTTTCTTCACATACATGCACTAATCAGCACTCAAGTGAATACTTCAATATTCATTTGAGAATACTTGACTTAATGAATACTACAAATCTCTGGAATTCTCTCTTTGTGAAGCTCTGGCTTCTTATTCTGTCCTATGAACTATAGCTGCCTTTTTCTTCCCAGAGTCTTATCCCCACCTGCTCACCCTTGAGAGACTGCTGAGCTCTGCCTGCATTCCGCCTCCGTGCATTGTGCCCGGGAAAGTCTTGAGAGGCTGTAATTTGGGGCGGTCAGATGGGTCAGCGTTCAAGCCCCATCTCAATCGGATCAGTGTCCTTCCCTTGCCTGATGAACAGTGTCTTGAAAATAGTTGATTCGTATATTTTTCCCATTTTATGTATCTCAAGCAAGAGGGTAAAGCTGGCATTTGTCAATCCTTTTTCTTGGCAGAAGTAGACCTCCCGGACATTTATTATCAACTTGATCTTAAGCAGTTATTCTCTTTCTGTTTTCACACGCATAAAGTAGGACTAATGGCATCACAGGGTTACTGTGAACGTGAAGGGATGTTTCATGTTTATTGGGAGAGGACCGTAGTATAAAAACAATAAAATTAAATTCAAGAAAACAGGTCAAAGCACTAGGGATTCTAGAAATTTAGAGAACCAGGGAATTAGAGATTCGTTTGGTTGTGGAAACTAATCTCAAATGTAATAGAGTAGTCTCACAATGCTAGTGGCTGCCTATGGTCGTGTAGAGAAAAAAATATTAGAAATACTTATTTGGCCAAATATGGAATATATGTTTTTATTTTAGGACAGTGAAAAGGAGCCACGTTTTATTTGTGGTTGCAAGTGCTCTTTGTCCAGACTTCGTGGTGTTAGGAAGACATTCGCTGCTAGGTGTCTTTAGACAGGACGGGTTTGAGCGTTAGACTGATTATCTCCGTGACATGGGCTGTTGGGAGCTGACTTCTCACGCAGTTAGTTTTCAGGTCTATCTACGCCTCTGATTTGGGAGTGACGGTTTATGTAATGTTCATTTCAAGCAGTGGTGAGGTTCCTTCTCATTCATGTCCCAACGTGAAGTCGTTCTTAATGACAAATGAGGACCTTGAACAGGAATCTGACAACGTCCAGTGTTCAGTCTTATGTCAAACTTTAGTTCCCTGCTAGACTTAATTCTCTGTAGGAGGAAAAAAGCACTGTTTATTTAACCAGACCGGCAGAGTCATCTGTACGTAGGGAAACACTTCCTACTGGCTTCACCGCCATTGTCTCAGTATTGCTTTCAGCTCCACTTCTCTGCGTGGCCTTGGATGTCTTGCTGCTGATAAAGAAGGTAAAAGTAACGTCAATCTCTGTGGCAAGTTGTCTACTTTTTGTCAGCATTGTAACAGCTGCAATTCTATCCAAGTCATACATTTCTCTCTCTTTCCAAATTTCCTATATTTTAAACACAGTCTAGGACTAACGTGATGAAGTTCCTGCTATCAATATAATGATCATTGTTTTGAAACCCACATTCCTGTGTCCAGATTTTACACTTAAGTCTCCAAAACCCATGTCTTGTCTTAGAGACTTGATGACTGGGTGAGACTATAGAAGCTGCCTTTTGCCATTGCTTTCTCTGTGTAGGAACCCCTCTACAAATTTGTTCCTCCATTGTCAGTCACTCATTTAGTCAGTCACCTATTCATTGATGAAAATTATTTTGGACCCGTTACTAACTGATAGGCAATAGCTGATGGACAGAATGTACAAGCCAGACACTCCAGAGAATTGGTGAAGTTACAAAAGATTCAAAAGACAGTCTTTCATCATTCATTGGTGCTTTCCGAGCAGAGGGGCATTGGGATACGTGTGGAGCAAACAGCACATCAGTACATTCTCCCAACCTGAAATACGGTATTATTTTCCTTATGTGTGATGGAGATTTACCTCTTCACACCCAGTGATAATTTTTGTTTCATATATCCATTGATTTGACATCTATTTTTTAAAAACTTCTATTACATGTAGTGTCAGTTTTGAAGGCTTCTTAATGTGTTTTTTTCAAACAATGAGGATGAAAGCTTTGGCATATTTTAGGAATCAACTAATTTAATGTTTGCACGGCTGATCAAATACTTACAGCTATAATGTTTCATTCAGTATCTTTAAAAGGAAGAAACATATTGGTGAAAAATAACAATATAAACTTTATTATAAAGATGTTGCATGTCCTGCATCAGGTTCAGAAACCTAGAATTTACATGCACAAACAATGTATTTGAAAGAGACCCAGTGGTTTTATTTGTTTGAAATGGAACAGTGTAATATGTTTGCCAAAAGATGCAAAATAAACCGCATAAATATAGTATACAAAAGAAGGTAGGTAAGCATTACATAGCCTGCCAAACCAGACCTTTTATACAATAATCATGGTTTTCTAAATTGTAGATATAAATCTCCCTTTAGCTGTGAATAATAGCCATGTAAAGATTTATTCAGATTTATAGAAATGTATTCTCTATTATTCTGTTGCAGTGACCTCATATTTATGTATTCATATTACCTCCCAAATTATGACGATTAATACTTTTTCTCTCTAAGCAGGCCCTCACTCCCTCCTCATAATGTTTCAGTGATCAAACATGTTGACTTTATTTCTGTAGTGTCTATGATATCTAGCCCACCAATTTCCATTCACACATCTCAGGGTGTAGTGGAAAAAACACTGAGGTAGGAATTAGAAAACTTGAATTTATTATGATTCTTTGTTTAAATGTGTCGCCAAACCTACCTACAACTTTTAGAATATTTTGAAAACATGCATCATATGAAAAAGTACTTAGCAATATATTTTGACACAGGTGCTTAGAAATTGTTTGACATGACATTGAACGTCAACCTAAAAGGGCCATTAGAAAATTGGAGCTTGGGCTATTGTAATAACTAGTTACCTTGTCTTCCTACCACCACTTTCTTCACTTTTCAAAAGTGTAAAAAGTCTTCACTTTTCCTCTATTAATTTCAAAATAAAAAAGCTCAAAATCCAACACATTTTCTTCCCTGAAAAACATTATTTTTCCTACTTATTTTTTGGCTTGGAAAACTACATCACTAGGTACTCAGTTTTTCAAGCTCAGGATCATTTTACATCCACAAGGTAAGCACTTACATAAATCTTCATCTCTGAACCAATCACCAGTTGGTTCTATGTTTAAGTCATCTAAAAACAACTTCCTATTACCTCATCTACTTCGACTATTCTAATTCACATTTATTTTTGTGCAATAACTTACCATATTTTTCAGACTGTAAGACACACTTCCCCCCCTCCAAATTTGGGAGGAAAATGGGGAGTGCATCTTATACTCCAAATGTAGCTTACATTTACATTGGTGAAATATTATGTTATTTATATTATTAAATATTTTACCACATTTTTTACTTCATTTTTTTCTCCCTATTTTCCTCCTCTAAAACCCAGGTGCATCTTATGGTCCAAGAAATATGGTACTCACTGGAATCCTGACCCAGTTTACCTCCAGTGCAATCCATTTTCTGCATTGTCATCAGTACGATCCTTTTAAACCACAGATTTGATTATTTTTTGTATACTTGCTGCAAACACCATAGTCTTCAGCTGTGGTAGGGCTGTACAGTTTGTTCACGCTATAGTCATATCGCTGAGTGAACAAAACTAGATTCTTTTGTCAAAAATTTATCTGACAACAAAGGTAGAATCGATTGTTTCATATTAACTATCAAGCTGAGAAACATCAGAAAAGCTAAATAAAACAATTTTAAAAATTTTAAAGATATCAGTGAGGTAGTAAAGTATAAGGATTTTCAGGGCTATTTTCAGAACATAAGGTAAACCAAGACAAGTAATTATAATACCTGGAGTCACTTTTTTTTTTCCCCCAAAACAGTGGCTGGTTCCTAAATCAGCAGCTAAGGATTTGTAATGCTCAACAAGAGTGTTTGTTTGGCTCGTGGGGCTGGCGAGATAGAAATTAAAATATAGAGCCCACTGAGATGAACATACCTTAGTAAACATATCCTTTATTTTGGTATCCAAAGGACTAAACTATATAAATAAGGGTGAAATAGAAAGAAACCAGCTCATACAGTGATTGAAAGTCATCTTTGCGTTGTATAAATATATAACCAGATTAAAGTGATTTGGCATAGACAGTGCCTCTACAGTCTGTGCACCCTGAGAAAGAAGATACTTATGAAGAAGGGCCCCTGATGGCTAACCGGGCTCAAATTTAAAAGCAGAGCCTAGCAGCCTTTTCTACACAGGGGCCTCTCACACAAACTGCATGTCAGAGAGAAGCCTGCCCTAAACTGCCTGCCTGCGCAGTGATCCTGCCACTTGACCCCGCCCTTATAAACGAGTTCCTGAGTCCTATTTCAACCAATAGGACTGAGGCTTTTCCCATCCAATTGAAGGTGCACAGTAATATCCCCATCAGCATTTTCACTGACTAATTAGAGAGGCTTCATTCTGAACAATCAGGACAGTGGTTTTAGAACCAATCAAACTGTGAGGATTTGGAGTCCTTATCTGCATGAGAACAGACCAATCAAGGGTAGGGTAGACTTGTATGTATGGAACTCAGTTCACCTCTCCTTGGAGAATGCACTTTCCCTCTCCACCAAAGACTGAAGACTGACTTTCCCTGGCTGGGGCTGAAACACTGAACAGGAAACACCAAAGATGTCCTGCCTGAGTAGGTGGAGCAGACCAGTTCAGAGCAGAGCTGTCTGGCAAGACAGAGGCCTACCCAGGAGCTGCCTGGCCCCAGGGCTGCACCCCAGCAGGGCTGTTCCACAGCTGTGCTGCCGCACACTTGAGCTGTAAGACTATTGAGCTGTTTTGCAGCCTTACTGTATCACAACTGAGCTGTTTGAATGAAGTTTCCTTCTTCACTGCACCCCAAATACCTGATACCTGTGGCTGTTAAATTGGCGCCAACGACCACCCACATTGTGACAAATAGCTCCAAGCCAGAAGCCAAAGGAAATCTTCATGTAGAGAATGCTTTGATATTACATAATCTGCCTTGAAAAAGACCAGATTTTTGCTCCCAAATGTAGGTACATTTTCTAATAGCTGTGTTAATAGCATAGGAAACTTTTAAATCTCAAATCAGCTACCTTCTTTGTCTGTCTCGCAAACAGTTCCAAACCCAAGTAGTTTAAATGATTGTTGTTCCCTGGTCCACCTCAGACCCCAAACTGTCCTCAAATCTAATAAGGGAGTGTCTGACATTTTACTAGTACATTGGAATATAAAAGCAAATGGTCAGCATTATACAATTATGACTCATTTCCAGAAGAGCAGGAACAGTAGTATATCAATCCAAGTTTCATAAAGAGAGTCAGATAGAGCTTATATTATGAATAAATATTCATCACCGTTTAATTCAAATTACTCAGTTATATATATTATATATAGTGTATATATAGTATACATATACTATATATATACTATGTATACCATAGTCCAAAGCACCAACAACTAGTAAAATTATTTTGTTTTAATACTTCTGAGTTGATCTAAATACTTTCTATTTAGAGAACCATGAATTTAAAAAAAACTTATAACAAGTTAGTACAAAATCACTACAAATTATTATATATATATAGTGTATACATAGTATGTATACTATAGCAATTATACTGTATATATACTATATATAGTATTTATAACTTTGAGTGTATATATAGTGTATATACATATTTATAGTATATACATACATAGTAACTATTTTCAACACTAACTGCTATTTCCCAAAAAAGTATAAAAATATGACTTCTAAAGAATTAAGTCTTTATTGACAAATAAGGACATAAAATTATACTACCTAACTTTAAAGAACTTTAAACTTGTATTAGTTTGCTTATGTGTGCTATTTATTTATTACAATATTTATTTATTTACTCTTGAGCTTTTCCTCTACAAATTTTTATTACTGATAATTAACTTAGGCATGAACAGCCCAACAACTTTCTAAGGAGATCATTATCATATAACAAGACAGAAATCAATGTCAGTTAGTCATACACAAATTCTTTATGTAATTAGTGTAATGGAACCTTGATTTCATTTGACATACTATTGGGAGAAAAGAGATAATTATAATCTCATGGGCAATAAAACAATAAAGATGTAAACTTTAATTATGCCTCTTGTCAAACTGACAAGCAAAGTAATCATGTGTGGGTTTAAAAGGTAATATAGGTCTTGAAAATTAAGGAGCTCTGATTTTTAAGCATAGCTTTTTGTGGACCTATGTTTCATTTCAGTTGGGTAAATATCCAGCAGTGTCTTTGCTTGATCATAGTGTAGGTGTATGTGTACCCTTATGACAAACTGCCAGAGTGATGTTTGAATTGGTTTACCACTTTTATACTCCCACCAACAATACATGAGAGTCAGGTTGTTCTAACTCCTTGCCAACTTTTGGAGGTGACGGTCAAGTTTAGCAATTTTGGTGTGTATGGAGTAAGAAATTCTACCAGACCATGCTGACCTAGATATTGTTTTTTTTATGTCAGGCTCTATAATTTCAAAAATACCTCTATGTTTGTGACTTTAAAGAAATAAAGATATATTTGTTTTTATAGTTAAGATTTAAGGAAACAACAACAACAAAAATAAACAGAATACACTTTTAAAATAGTCTGGTATATATTCATTTTGTAATTGCCTAAATAGTACATATTATTAGAGTTTTCTCAAACTTCAAATATGCATGTTATTTTAGACAGGGTCTTTCTTTAATCACATCCATTTCTGTGTGTGATTATCCCTGAAGAAAAGAAAAACGTCTGAAGATATTCCTGAGTTTATCTTTCAGCCAGAATGTTCTGGGACTTTCTCTGTTTCTTTTCCGGATCTTCTATGATACCTCAAATACCTCTTCATTTCTGGCCATTCTAAATCTACATTGACTTTTCTCTCTTAAAACTATTTGTTCACAATTTTGTGTATTGATAAATAATCTTACAGATTTAGAGAACCATGAATTTAGAAAAAAATGCTTATAACAAGTTACGACAAAATCACTGCAGACAAATTGAAACAGAATTCAACGGATTGAAAAGAGAAATTACACCAATTGTATAGCAAAAAAATTGAAAATCACCAACAACTACTAAAATTATTTTGTTTTAATACTTCTGAGTTTATCTAAATACTCTCTATTTACAATTTCATTCATGACAATAGAAATGGGCTGTATTTACTATGCAATCATAGTTAAATCCTACAATTTTTATCAAATTATTTTTTCAGTTATTTTACATGAAAAATTTGCACTGAGCTTACATAAAGTTTAATATATTTAAATACAATACTAAAATTGGATAATAGTTTATCATCATTAACCTTTATATTTTTATTTTTTATTATATTTTATTGTTTATGCCATTAGTGTTGGCCCCACTTTTTCCTGTTTTGCTCACCTCCACTCAGCACCCCCCCTCAGGCAATCCCCACACTGTCGTCCATGTCCATGGGTCATACATATATGTTCCTTGGCTAATCCTTCACCTTTTTTCTTCCAGTGTCCCCTTCTCCACCCCCTCTGACAGCTGTCAGTCTGTTCCATGTTATACCATTTCCTTCACAATGTGTCAGACTTCCTTCATATTAACAAATTAGCCTGGTGAAACACTTATTTAATAGGAATAATCATTTTAAATATTTTTAAAACCATGAAAAGAAATTAAAAACATGTAATTATATCTCCTCGGATGTTACCAGTAATTCAATAAATATAACTTCTAATCTCAAAATGTGTTTTATTTTAATTCATTTTTCAAACCATTTAAAAATAAACAAGTATATTTTCTGTTTTTATCAAAAATTTTAGCCAAATATGAAACAAGTATAAACTGGCCACACAATGTTATAATTATATATTTTACATTTTAGTAGTAGTCATTAAAAATTGAGAACACACACCACCAAACAAGGATTACAAGAAATGTTAAAGGGTCATCTTTAAGGAAAAGAAGGCAAAAAATATTTTTAAAAATGAATCATAAATTGGCAATAAATACATATTTATCAACAATTACTTTAAATACAAATGTATTAAATACTCTAATCAAAAGGCATAGAGTGACTGAATGAATACGTATGCTGTCCACAGGAGACTCATTTCAGATGGAAAGACACACACCGACTGAAAGTAAAGGGATGTTTCATGAAAAACATATTTCATGAAAATAGAAAGAGAAGAAAAGCTGAGGTAAACAATACTTATACCAGACAAAAGAAACTTTAAAGCAAAAAGTATAATAAATGACAAAGAAGGACCTAGCAGTTCCACTTCTGGATATTTATCTGAATAAACTCAAAATACTAAATCAAAATGACACATACATCCATATGTTCATTGTAGTGTTATTTACAATAGCCAAGATATGAAAGCAACCTACCTGTCCATCAATAGACGAGTGGATACAGAAGTGGTACATATATACAATGAAATATGACTCAGTCCTGAAAATGAATGAAATCTTGCCATCTGCAACAACATGGTCGGATCTAGAGTGTATTTGTGCTGAGTGAAATAAGTCAGACAGAGACAGACAAATGTCATATGATTTCACTTATATGTTGAGCTCACTCCCTGATGGATCACTCAATTCCAGTTTTGGATACTGCCAATATAAACTTTATTCACAGTTTATGACCTTCTGAGATTTGTAGACAGCTTTGGTAGAAGAAATTAAAAACTCAAATGTTCTTGATTTTGATGGATACACCTTCCTTTACTGACAATTTCCTTGGTTTACAACAAAAGTTTTAGATTTTTTTCTGTTTTACCCTTTCTATACATTATTTTTTAATTGAAGGAAGATTGCTTTAAGATGTATATTTTAAAGGCTTTATTATTTTAAAGCAGTTTAAGGTTTATAAAAAGAATGAGAGGCAGGTACAAAGATTTCCCATATAGCCCCTGCCCCCAAACATAAATAGCCTCCCACACTATCAACATCCCCCACCAGAGTAGTACATTTGCTAAAATCGATGAACCTACATCGATACATTATTATCACCTGAGGTCCAGAGTTTACCTTATGTTTGGTCTTGGTGTTGTATGTTCTATGGATTCGGAGAGAGGAATTATGACATATAGTCATCATTATAATATCATACAGATTGTTTTCACTGCCCTTAAAATGTTCTGTGCTCTCTGCCTATTCATGTGTCTCCCCCAACCACTGGTAACCATTGATCTTTTGCTTGTTTCCATAATTTTGCTTTGTCCAGAATGTCATATAGTTAGAATCACACAGTGTGTAGCCTTTTCATATTGGCTTCTTTCATTTAATAATATGAATTTAAGGTTCCTTCATGTCTTTTGAGGTCTTGATAGCATATTTCTCTTTAGCACTGGCTAATATTCTTTGTCTGGTTACACCACACTTTACCCATTCACCTACCAAAGGACATCTTGATCACTTCCAGGTTTTGACAAGTATGAATAAAGCTACTATAAATATCCATGTACAGGGCTTTGTGTGGACATAACTTTTCAACTCCTCTGGGGAATTGCCAAGGAGTGCCCCATTGCTGGATCATATGGCAAGTGTTTAGATTTGTAAGAAATTTCCAAACTATCTTCCAAAGTGGCTATACCATTTGGCGGCCCCACCAGAAATATAGGAGAGTTCCTATTGCTTACATCCTTGCCAGAAAGAAAATATATCTTTCATACATTTGGAATGATTATCAAATCTAATTGTTGCAGCTATCAAAGACTGCCACCATCTTTGTAGATCTATACTACTCGTTACCAAGGTGATGAATCTGCATCAGATTATTTTTCTTTGATGTTTAACTTTGCAGCAATCTTCATACAAAAAAAGGAAAAAAAGAAGTGAGAGTGTTTTTCCCTGTAAGAAAAAAATTTAAATTATACTTTTGAACATAAAAAATATTCTTACACACAAGAAGTGAGAAAATTTGGATTTGGCTTTATTATCTGAAATATTGAAAAAAATTTTAAGAACCATTTTCATATATCAGTCTTTCAAAATATCATCTGATATTTCTATAAGTTAGAGAATCTCCATAAATGTTAAGCCTTAAGTAAACATAAAATGCTTAAAAGGGAAATCAAAACAAAATGAAATGAATATTCATTATAAACTTCCATCCTGGATCACCATTGTTATCTCAAAGACATGCAAGCTATTTCATAAATATATTGAATATGATCTACATACATATAACATATGAACACTATATATTTCCACATAATTATGTGTAGTAGTGTATATAGGAATGCACATGATTTTGAATAAAATATCTATCACAGATTCACTTACAAGATGTGATTTTATATATTATGCATTCATATTGTAAAACCTAACAGCGTTTCTGAAAGCTGAATTTTAAAGTGGCTCTTTTGTTTTGTCACTGATAGAACGCATTAGTTTCATTACTAAAAAATGAGAAGCTCTCAAACAAATGGTGATTAAACTTCCCGAGTTCGCTTCAGAAAGCTCTAACATATTGGCATCTGCAATAAATAAACCAAAGTACTCTCGTAATTCCAAAGCAGGCTCGTTTCTAAAGCCAACTGTCCCTTTACAGAAACTGATACACTCTGGCTTGTCTTGTGAACTGCTGCAAATTAACATTAGCTTACCAAGTGATTACTACTTTTCATAGCTATAGACTCTGGAATTTTGACCTTGGGAAATAAACATTCATAATGTAGGAAATTTACAGAAGGTGGAGTATGAGAAGTCCTTTGGGTCAATGGTTATGTCCTCCACGCACATTTGAGTTAAGCTGTAGGCTGGTCCAATATACTGTACTATAAATGATTCCTAACTGAGACCATCATAGACCTACTTCCCCAGTTCCCTAGAACTAGTCAGCAAAGAACACTAACATTCCCCTTCTTCATTCAATTGACACTTTAGGAAAATTTCAAGCAAAAAACAACTAATTTCCTAGGTGATTTATCAATCCGCAATATTGGGAGATCTTATTTGCCAAGCTTTTATAATTTTTGATGGACAACATGTTGATACTTCTATGAGTGACAACTAACTTAGAATAAGCAAAATATTTAACTGATTAACTCTATTTTAAGAATTGATATTGTTTTCATTGCAATGAATGTAAAGAATGAAAATAACTTGAATGCCTAGGAGGGTATTCATAGTAGAATTTTTGGTGGAATTTTCATGTAAGAGTTCAAGAACTTACAATGAAATAGCAGATATAGCATTATTGTACCATTATAGGTATAAAGCTCAAAGTTATTGCAACTATATTGTAAATGTAAAGGTTTTCTCTGCTGAACTCTTGGCATCATTTTCTAAGTATTATTTCCTTATGGTTTACAAAGTAGAGAACTTCCTCCAGTTATGGCCACTTTCTGGTTGGATAATTTTGTGATAGTTGCACTCTGACTATGAAAGAAAATCACATGCCTTGTAGAGTGTGGAATTAACAGAAAGCAAGAGCTAGGGAGGCTAAAATGCCAATTCTTTCTTTTGCTGACCATTTCATTTTGCTTTCATTCCATGGTTCTTTCTATTTAATTCCTTTGAGTGGAATCCACTCCAAATGTAATAGGAGAAGGAAAAGTGACATCCTTATTTTCTTCTTCAAAAGCTTTCAAGGGTCTGAACAACTCCCATTATTTTTTACCAGTACAAATCACATGCATCCAGACATCTGTATTAAAAAAAATTATAGCTAGTAGAATCATTATGCTGCCAAAAACTACAGGGAGTTAAATTCTCAATAGCCAAAACCACTTAATTTTTGACAAATGTAGTACCAGTTCCTCATTAACTTTTTATTAAAAAAATAATTATAACTTTTAAGAGTTGGTCTATTAAATATTCTCTCCTAATTGTGTTTTCTAAGATTTTATTTATGTTTTAGTTTTAGAGAGGGGGGAAGGGAGGGGGTAAGAGAGGGAGAGAAACATCAAGTGCAAGAGGAACATTGATTGGTTGCCTCTCACATGCCCCGAACTGAGAACCTGCCCGCAACGCAGGTATGTGCCCAACCTGGAACCGAACCAGTGACCCTTCAGTTTGCAGGCCAGCGTTCAATCCACTGAGCCACACCAGGCAGGGTGATATTCTCTCATAATTGCTTTTGATGTTTTAGACAGTAAAGAACAAAAAAAAAAAAGACAAAGAGTGATTAATTCTGTCCTTACACATCTAATGGCTAAATGTTTGTGGTTTCTATGATTTCACCAGCAGGGAGAGTTGGCTCCATTTTTACCCCATTATTTTGATTCCTTGTTTAATGTATGGTTATTTTAAAATAAGTATCAACTCCATAGGGAAGAGACCCAAGACATAGTGGCTTTGACTGTACTCTCCTTAAAGATGCAAGCACCACAGGCCAATGCTAATGCTAATTCATCATAAATAATGTTGAGGAAAATTTTAAAAGGTTAGGGAGAAGTTTCCATCAGGTCATAGTTTTCAAATTGAATTTGATATCGGTTTGCTGTTAAATCTTTAAAGTTCTATAAAACTTTTTTGTAGTTACAGAAATAGCACATTTTCTTCTGTATAAGGAAAATTACTAGAAAAACAGGCCCTGTGGCATCAATATGCCTTTTATTCTAATTAAAACACTTCATTCAAAAGTGTGATTGCTATTCTACTTTGTCTTTCTGTCCTAAGAGACATATGGGTTAGCTGTAATTAAGAAAATGAGATATCAATGAATTGTCCATTACCTTTCAGGATGTTTGTAAGATTTGATAGGAAATAATACAAATAATGTCCTACAAGGAATTTCATAGAAAATGAGCATAGAGAGTGGGAGGCTAAAGTGAGAAGGTAGAAATGTGAGGCAACAGAAAAGGAATTCTATGCAAATGTGACCATAATGCCCATTAGAATTAGACTAGGATCCTCCAAATAAACGCCAGGAAAGTGCTACATGAGAAGATCATGAAGGATTATATCATTTCCAATGATATAAAAGCAACCCAAAAGGATCAAGCAAAAGGCAAAGTTATTGAATAATGTAAAACCAGAAACTGTCATTGCTGGATACCTGTGGAATTGAACATTGGGAAGGGTTATATAAGTGGTGGATGATTTGGGAAATGGCATACAAAAGTGATGAAGCAGATAAAGCAATTCTGAATATATAAGCAAGCAATGATACGACCTTAAACTATGCAAAGCAACAACTGAGAAAAACATAAGCAGAAATGGATGTATCAACAACTTCATTTGAAATTTTAAATTATTTTCTTATAAACTAACACATATAAGAAAAGATAAAGAAGGATAACATAATATTGCATTCAAACCAATAGATAGATGTTTATTACTTTAAATGAAAGCAAAGACCTCAATGTTTTCTTCCTTAAGTGGCAACTGTGATCAAAAAGAAATCTGCCCACTGTGCTATCATAAATCAAAACTCAACTATCTATTTACAAATCACATTGAAGCAAATAAATGATGGAACAACATATTCAAACCTAATCCCTGTAAGATATCAAACATGAGAAGAATTCCTGCTGTTACTTCTGTTTGATATGAAATTGGAAATCTGACCAATGTGAGAAACAGTGAACAATATTATAAGAATTAAAAATCCTGTCATATTCTCAGATAATGTGATTATCTGTATAGAAAATTGAATAAATCATGAGGCAAGCTGTTGGCACTAACAAGGCAGTTTAGCAAAGTTGCCCAATACAAGAGCATCTAACACTCATGTCTACTCTAAGTGATGGAGTTTGGTTGCCTTTAAAGTACCTATTACAGAATTTATATGTGAAACTAGGTACACATAAATGCTTTTAAGGAAGAAAAATTAAAAGCTCCAAGAGCAGAGATGTTCCACAACATATATGACAGCAATCTAGGAAGTCATAGCAAAATGCAGAATAAAACAATGTGACTTTGTTGCGTGAAAACACAGACAGAGCATGCAGTGGAACAGGAAGCTCTGTTGCGGTGCTAGATACATAAAGGTAAGGACACACTATGAAGGGGCCGCCACAAATTGGTGTGGAATTGTTGCAGTGTTTGTGAGTGGGTTTTGGAAACCAAGATTAATATACAGAGAAAAATTAAGTTCATCTTCTACTTCTTATCATTATTTCCAAGTGAACTCTAGATGGATTGGATATCTGAATATGAAATGTGGACAAATGAAACCAATGAACTAAATTGTAGTAACTGACTTTGTGCCATTGGGATGGGGTGAACTTCTTACATAAGATTCCAAAAGGATGACAACAATCACACTTTTGATTAACTTGATTGCACCAAAAATTACAGATATTTATTTAAAAGGAGATCATATGCTTACAGATACATAACAGACTGAGAAAATTATATCTAAAACTGAAAGGTGATTAATATGTAGAACATAAAAATGTCAGAACATTCCATATAAAAATGGGCATACCTATAAGTAATTAACTCACAAATGGAAAATC
This sequence comes from Desmodus rotundus, assembly GCF_022682495.2. Lineage (NCBI taxonomy): Eukaryota > Metazoa > Chordata > Mammalia > Chiroptera > Phyllostomidae > Desmodus > Desmodus rotundus. Next base: position 79,502,496 of record NC_071400.1, read on the forward strand.
CTAAAAGGCTTACAGGTAAATAAATAAAAGTATAATAAAATCTCAGTGGCAATTAGGAAAAAAATGCAAATTAAAATAGCAAATACAGATCACTAATAGGCTTAAGATTGCAGAAATCTGACGGTTGCTAATGACAAATCTTGATAGACTATGTTGAAATAGGAACCCACATGTGGTACAGGAGGGAGCACAACATGTTAGACATAATCTGGGGAGCATGTTTATAAGTACTTGGTTAAGCATGCACACATCCCATGTCTAGAATGTTTTTACAATATTTTCATACTAAGTGTGACATTTCATAACTATCCCAGGATCATTGGCATAAACTGGGATTATTCTGGGTAAAGTGGGATACATAGTCACCTAACGAGTTACAGCACTCCCATCCTAAAACTACTGAAGAGATATGATGAAAGCATAGATCAGCACAGGGACATACATGTGTATGTTCATTACTCTGTTGATGGTAATAATACGACATTAGAAGTAAGTGCCCCTAAAGGGGAAGGGAAAATAAAGTAAGGATGCATACTCTGCAGTGGTTATGTACACTGAAGTAAATGCACGTTTAGCAGCATTAAAATTACTGTTGAATGAAGCAATAAACTCCATATTTCTCTAGGATACATGATTATTCAAATATATGTATATATACTATCTGGGTGGGGTGTGGAATAGAAAAGTAAATGGTAGTATAGGTTGAAAGGAAAGGGGAAAAGTCAATAAAATATAGAGGGAAAGACTGAAGTTGAACTAATGAATATCATTAATTTAATCAAACAAAAATAACCTTTAGGTAGAAATTGTTTTCCTCAACTACTTCAGTTTTACTGAGCATGTCCCTCACTCCTCACTCCTATTTTTGCTAATCTGTATGTAACAGCATGGAACATTGAGATATTTAGGTCATCTACCTTTACAATTATCTGTTAGGGTCATAACAGATGCCTTAGTGTTGAGGATTCCTACTTGTACATTGTTGTGGTCATCTTTTGGCTCCAAAGTCACCTCTGTGTTCTTATTGATAAATTGATAGAACAGCACTGTTATTTTCTCAGCTGCTTCAGGGAGAAAAGACAATGATGGCAAAAATAATGCTAAAAGCGTAAAAGGTCTTGATTCAATGGGATTTTCGATCTTCTGCCATCAACAGAGATAACAAGTAAGCAAGCCTTTTTCAAATTGATGTTTTTGATGCAAATGTAGACAATGCATGTTCAAATTAACCATTAACAAAGACTAGAAAAATTACTTTAATGTTATATCCACAAAAGTTAGAAGTTATTGATGAGAATCTTTGTGGGTATTGCATGGCATCAAATGCAAATAAAAATAGACTGGGTATGGAAGGTCAAGTTCAAAACTCTGGCAGAGGTCGTGCACACAGAAATACACATTTAAACATTCAGGGAGATGGTCATATGATCTTCATTACTCCCACATGGTTGTTTTCAATACACTGAGTAGTGATTTGATATCATGGAGGCAAAGATACTATAAAGACAAAAGTAATGTGTTTGGATTTAAAGGTAGACAATGAACAGAGCAATAGAAACGAATTTGCAGAAGGGACGTGACAGAACAAATTTGTTTCACATGTCCATTTTCCATTTGCTTCCCCCTGTTCCATATTGGCACAAAAAGCATTAAAAATTGTCCATTTGTTTTAACAAAGCATATTAGGTTTTTCTTTCTGTCTTTTTTTAAATAAATGAACTGCAGATTTACTTATCAGGGAAAAAATTGCTTGATTATACTACTCTATTGTGTTATTGTCCCTTTTCTTTCCTTTAGGAAATATCCTAAGATGTAAAGAAAGATTTACAGTACTGCACACGTCTTTGCATTCAGCAACTGAGCGATGTTAGATTTGAATTCATCCTAGTTAGATTTGTTAAGGAACAATTAAAAGACCACATATCTCTACTGAATGCTTATTCTTTTTTTCCTCACTTTTCATTTGGACCTCACTTGCACATTTGACTAAGCAAATATTTCAGTTCTTTATAAAACATCCTCGTCTTTTCCTGCATGCTTTCTTCCCTGCTTTATTTTACCTTATTTACCTCTTTATCCATAATCCCACTTCCATTCCTGCCCATTCATGAGCAGTCACTCCAACACTGAACAAACACGAGGGCTTGAAAACTGAGGTTTTGTAATCAAGCTATTGCTTACTTTATGTAGTTTTTGCATCATTCAGAGACATATCGGGTAAAGCCATGTTTTTCCAACACTTACAAGGTTGATTTTACAATATATGAGGCATCAACATGGCATTAGCATTGTGACCATTTAATAGACCCAACTTAATCTATTAATTTTATATCCAGTTAGATATCACCTGCTGTTGCTAAACCTTGTAAAACATACCATAGTAGAAAATACCTATAACCACACACACACAGACACACACAATCACTCTGACTTGTATGTATGAACTCTAGTCCTCTGAAGAATTTTGTTTTCACTGAAACTCTGCCCTCTATTACATTATCCATGTACTATCTGGCAGAAGTGCTTCTGAACATTTTTTCACTTTTTATTTTAAAATAATTGTAAAATCGCAGGAAACTGCAAAATCAGTACAGAGAGATACTCTGTACCATCCACCCAGTTTCTTCTAATGGTTGCATCTTACAGAACTATAGAGCAAAATCCAAACAAGGAAACTGACGTTGGTATAGTGTGTGTGTATAGTTCTATGGCAGTTCATCACTTCTGTAGACTTGTATAACTATGGCTGTAATCAAGATAGACAACAATTCCATCACCAGAAGAATTTTCCTTTCTATTACTTTATAGTCACATCTACAAGTCTTCCCTCCATCATTCCTAACCCCTGACAATCACAGATCTGTTTTCCAGTTCTATAATTTCGTTACTTCTAGAATGTTATTAAATATGAATCATACAGTATGTGACATTTTGAGGTTGTCTTTTTTCACTAAACCGAACACCCTTCAGATCGAACCAGCTCGTTGTGTATAAATACTTTATTTATTTTTATGGCTGAGCCATATCCCATGATATGGGTATGTCATAGTTTATTAACCATTTATGTATCGTAGAACAGTTTGAGAGTTTCTAGTTTGGGGCCATTACAAATGAGCTGACATGATCAATCACGTGAAGGCTTTCATGTGGATTTCAATGTACATTTCTATGCGCTAAATGCTTAGGAGTGAAATTCTGGGTCATATGGTAAATGTATATTCCAACTCTAGTATTTATTTTCCTTAGGTTCATCCCAGTTTTCTTTACGTGAATGTCTGTTTAAATCCCTTCTTACTCAAGGAGTAGCTATTCATGGGAAATAATCTAATGTGGGCCCATGAAACAAATAAGAAAATAAACAGCAAAAAGAGCTTGGCCAGTTAGATTTGCAAACATAAAGTCCGCAATCTTTGCCTTGGAATTTAAGATCATCCATAATTATTTCTTCTGATTTGGGAAAGCTGGATTCCAGTCTCAGCTTTCCTCCCTAGTTCTTTGGTTGACTATCTTGATAGTTTATCTTTCAACTAGTAATATATATTATATATTTGTATATATAATTATTATATATATCAGCTTGGACAATACGCATGAGTTTGGAGTGACATGCTTCTCTTTGGATTATGCCCTATTCCTACTCCAGTCTAGTTTCTAAATCTTGGTTTGGTCTTAAATGGATTATTCTACTCCTTTCTTCCAGATTTGGCATCATAGCTGTTACTTTGGCTGCTAAAGTTAAGCTCACTGAAAATCATGGTTTGATTGGCTCCCAAGGTTCTATTCTTAATTCAAGCTAACTAAGAACAGCCCCCTAGTAAATTGGTCTCTCAGAGACAGTTCCAGGGATACGAGTCAGGACCCGGAAAGTTAAGGCAGGGTCAGATTCTGCATCACCTCAAGCAATTTAGTTAATATTTCTGGACTTCATCACAGTGTGGTCTCCCCACTTAATGTTAATGTAATATTTTGCATTAGAAGTTACCAAAAGGCTGAGAACTTTTGTGATTATATCCATTTCCAATTCTCACCCAAGTCTTAGGCCAGAACTGTTTCTTTTATTTAATTTGTGAACAAAAAAACTATCTTTGCCTCGGGTACCCAATAGAATTGATTCAGCAGATTTTCTGGACCTTTTTCATGCACTTCACTTATAGAATCTTTCTCTTCTGCAAGGATCCTAGTCAGCCCTCAGAGTTTTTAACCTTTCTCTAAAATCACCTTATCAAATTTCATTATGCAATGCCATAACAAGAATTAGTCATTATGCCTTTTCAAGCTCTATGCAGCTATAGTGCCTTTCTAAGCTCTGAATTTTCGATTTTATTTCCACCAGCATTACATGCCCATCTATAACAAATTTCACTCAAACTCATTGATTTAGGACAATATTTATCAAGAAGAATTCAGGAGCAGCTAAACTGGGTGGTTCTTATCCAGAGTATCTCAAAAAATTGAAGTCAGATGGTGGCTATGACTAAGATCACCTTACAGGCATCTTTTTTCATATGTTTAGTAATGGAAACAGCTGAGATGAAAAATTGGTGCTCCTTAGTATTGCTATCTCTATGTGATTTCTCTGGATGATGTGTATAATGTGGCGGTTTCATGCTAGCTGACATCTTGGCATATTTGTTCAGGGTCCCCAAAACACAGAAAGAGACAAGAAAGAGAGACAAAGAGAGACAGACAGAGAGAAAGAGAGTGAGAAAGAAGAAGAGGCAGAGGAGGAGGAGGAGGAGGAAGAGCAGAGGGGAGAGGCGGGGAAAAGGCAGAAACTGTGTATGTATGCTTTTCTGACCTAGCTTGTAATTCATGCGTTATCACTTTTACCAAATTCCATTGATCTAGGCAATTATAATAATTGGCCTAGGTTCATGGGGATAAACACACACTCTACTTCTTGAGGAAAGAATGTCACCTTCAAATTTTAAGAAGAGCATACAGGATAAGATAGGTACTTATTATGGCCATCTTTGAAAAGTACTATCTGCCAATAAGGTCACATTTGAGTTTGGCATTGTAGGATGATGTGGAAGTGATTTTTAAAAGTTCTTTTGGACTTTGGTTACCTTTCACTACTCTGGGGAAAAGAGTGAAAGGTACCTGGGAGAATTTTGTACGTGATATTGATGATAGACAGAATGACAAAGTAAATATGTTTATATTTACATGTTGAATTTACTTGAAATTCATGGGTCCCGAGGCCAGTTCTACATGGGTAAAAAATCTCAAGTGAAGCTCTACTGTCCATATTACATAAACTCTTTACACTGGTTTCTTCATTAGCATATAGGACTGCTTTGAAGATCAAATGAGATACTACAGCAAAATGTTTAGTGCCAGAACGAGCTCATAGAAACATATCCGTAAATACTAGCTGTTATTCTGTTATTGCAATTTGTCTGAAGTAAATTACATTACTTATCTCAGACCAAGGAACTTTCTATTTATAAATTTATCACAGCAAATCTGTAAACCAATGAATGCACAAACTCAAAATGTCACAAATATGACTACAAATATGACTAAAAGTTAAGCAAAGGATTCACATATTATTATAAATCCTTTAAAAACAGTGGGCTGTAATTTCGAAATACGTTTGTATCATCCCACCTCAGATCTTTTGAAGTACAAATTCAAGGTGGTGAATTTAATATATATAATAAATATATAAATAATGTAAATATAATATAATAAATATAAATAATATAAATGTATTATTTAAATAATACATATTATTTCCCAACTTGAGAGTCCTCTGTTTATCAGATTCATTTTTCTCTGGAGAATGAGTTCATGGAATATAGAGAGTTTAGTCACCATAAACCCCTGGGCAGGCTTTGTTCAGAGGTTAATTAGTATGTTTGAGGTTGTAAGTACTAAATGGCTATCATTTGCCATAGACTCTCACTCCCTACCGCCAACATGCCACTATGATGTGTTAAAAAATTAAACCATAAAGTAAATTTACAAGTATCTAAAAATGTCTAACCTTCAAGGGTATCCAAACTTTTGGCATCTCTGGGCCACACTGGAAGAAGAAGAGTTGTCTTGGGCCACATAGTTAATACATAAACTAACAACAACTGATGCGCAAAAAATAGGTTTTAAGTAAATTTATGATTTTGCGTTGGGCTCCATTCATAGCCATCCTGGGCTGCACGCAGCCTGTGGGCTGTGGGTTGGACACCAAATGGATGACTAAATTATAATGTCAAAATACATCACATACTATGTAATGTTCTAATATTTTATTTTTTTGAAAGGGCTTCTGCTTTGCAGATATCCTCAAATGCATAGTTAGCTCAGTGGTTATCTAACGAAATTTGATTTTGTTGAACATAGATAACATTCAATTTCATTTACAAGTCATTTATACTGGCAGTACTTCAAGTACAGAGGTTAAGTTGTACCATAAGCAAAGTTTTCCAGTCTCATAGAAATAGTTGTAAATAGATTCTGCTTTTTCCTATTAGAGATATAAAAACAAGTATAAGTGTATGTTTATATACACACATATATTTATTACTTCTTTGATTTTTTTATGATAGTAAGAATGCATGTGGAGGACAGTAAAGAAATATGTGAGGTTATTTTTTACTTTCTTTTCTATTTTAGAAAACAGTAAAATAAATGAATAGCAGGAAGGCAGGACTACTGAGCTCGAAATTCAAAAGGCTCAAGGGATTCTGCCTGTAATAGGTGGTAAACGGACTTCTCTGTTTCACTTGCTCTTTTTCTTCTGTAAGAATCTAGAAAAGTGAATCCTGTAAAAGAACAAGTCTGAGTCATGCCCTCACGGGTAGAAGTTAGCAGGCGTGCGCGCAGCATTAACATAGCACTCGGGACCAAAACGAATTGAGCTACACAAGTCACTCTGGGGCCAGAGTAGTAGAAACAGATGTCAAAAATCAGGCTGACATACTGAAACACCTTAGTGCTAAAAAAAGAAAGAAGGTTCAGAGAGGTCAAGGTGAAATGATTATTGCAGATCTGCCAAACGTCATCCTCCAGGTAATTCTGGACAGCCTTCTTAATGCAGGACTTTATTCTTTGTAATAAGGAACCAATAATTTCTAAAGTGTCTTTCACAAGGATAAAAAAAAAAAACTAAGGGTAAGAATGAATCACACTTTTTTTTTTTTTTGCTGCACGTGGAGTTCTTTGGGGATTATTCTTTTGTCCTAATCACACTTGCAATGAGCCGCCAAATTAATTTGGAAAGATGATTATGGTGGATTTATTTAAAAGGTTGAAAGAAATGTATGGACACTTCTGGAAAAAGAAACAGATGGTTAGTTTCAAATAAGCTTAAAAACCAATTATAAGCCTCCATACTTGACTACGTTTGATGGCTAGGTACATAGTACAAAGAAAATAGATCCATTATGATAACATATTGCAGATGGATTTGGAATAAGTGTGCTGTGTTACCAACAAACAGTATGATAAGAAGTAAGGAGTTAATGTATTGATGTATAGACTTGTTTATCAAAAGGACTGGGAATGTTTTGTATGCACGACTTCTGTAGTACTTATAACAAATATTGACTTACATATTCCCATATGCCAGGGAAGTATTTAGACAAAGAAAAGCAATTAAAGGGGAAGATAAGATTGAATGGGTCCCCTCTGATGGCCATCATCTTGATCTTCTGACTCAAGCTGGCTCTCTGGAAGTACTAACTGGATATTTGATCCTTTCAGAATCACTCCAAGTTTTAACCAGATGGAGATTCACTGTTCAAACTTGTGCCTTAAATGGTGGAAAGTCTAGAACATAACTTTGGTTAATATAGAGCCAAGAATTGTTTCATAGTAATTATGGTGATGGCAAACTAGAGAGTTAAAACCGTAGTTTACTCATATATATTCAGGAGGCTCACTGGATTTTTTTGTTTTTGTTTTTTAGTTCTATTGAGATAAAATTGGCATATAACATTGTATAGGTTCAAGGTGTACCACATAAGGATTTGATAGATGTATGTATTGCAATATGATTGCCGCCGTAATTTAACACATTCATCACCTCACACAGTTATGATTTGTCTTCGTGATGAGAGCTTTTAAGATCTATTCTCTTAGGAATTTTCAATATACGATACAGTATTGTCAGTAGGATGTTGTGTGGAAGAAGTCAGACAGATAAAGACATATACTGTGTGATGTCACTTACCTGTGGCATCTAAAAACAGTGAACTCATAGATTGGTTGCTGTCAGGGGCAAGGGTTTGGGTGTGGGGGTAGGATGAAGGTAGTCTAAAGGAGGCTCATTCTTTCGAAGAGAGGTTGAAGCATTAATTTCATCATTGCTTCTCATAAAATATGTTGATTTTGGAACAACGTAGAAATGATTATGGAGAAACAAGTTGAGACCTACAGGATAAAAATGCTCAGTTTGATGTGAATTTATTGTGCCTCACATCCCTGAAAAGTTAAGCTCTTGTGGAACATTGCTTGGAACCTTAATAGTGATTCTCAAACTTGAGTGTGTATGGGAATGGCCTGGAGAGCTTGTTAAAACAGATTCCTGGGCCTCACCCTCAGAGAGTCTAATGTGAGAGAGGCGTGGCCACGGAGAATTTGCTATTCTTGATGTTCCCGGATGATGCTGATATTGCTGATCCAGAGACAAGTCTTTGGAACCACCGCCTTAAATCAAGAACACTTCACAATAATCTTTCCAAGGTCCTCACATTTTAAAGAGAAACCAGCAAAACTATTAATCTCTTTCTTTCTCCATTTTAACCTTTAGTATTTCTTTTAGTATAAGGAAATCTGTGGGTTCTACATTCTCGTAACAGCTCATGAGCAGCAAGCAAATGATGGTGAGATAAGAACCTACATTTCTCACCAAGCCCATTGGCTGATTTTTATTCAATGCTTATAGTTAACTATAAGATTTAGTTGTGTAAAAAACCCAATTAAAAATGGGCAAAAGACTTGAACAGACAGTTCTCCAAGGAGGACATACACAGGGCCCAGAGATATATGAAAAGATGCTCAGCATCACTAGCCATCAGAGAGATGCAGATTAAAACCACAATGAGATACCACTTCACACCAGTCAGAGTGGCCAACATAAACAAATCAACAAACAACTGTTGGAAAGGATGCAGAGAAAAGGGAACCTTAGTGCACTGTTGGTGGGAATGCAGAGTGGTGCAGCCACTGTGGAAAACAGTATGGAATTTCCTCACAAAACTAAAAATAGAACTGCCTTTGACCCAGCAATTCCACTGCTGGGATTATATCCTAAGAACCCTGAAACACCAATCCAAAAGAACCTATGCACCCCAATGTTCATAGCAGCACAATTTACAATAGCCAAGTGCTGGAAGCAACCTGAGTGCCCATCAGCAAACGAGTGGATCAAAAAATTATGGTACATTTACACAATGGAATTCTATGCAGCAGAGACAAAGAAGGAGCTCCTACCCTTTGCAACAGCATGGATGGAACTGGAGAGCATTATGCTAAGTGAAGTAAACCAGGCGGTGAAGGAGAAATACCATATGATCTCACCTTTAACTGGAACCTAATCAACAAAAGAAAAAAGCAAACAAAATATAACCAGAGACATTGAAATTAAGAACAATGGAACAATAGACAGAGGGGAGTGGGGAGGGGAGAGTGGGGAGAGAGGTTTTCAGGAACTACTATAAAGGACACATGGAGAAAACCAAGGGGGAGGGTGGAAGCATGGGAGGGAGGTAGGTTTGGATAGGGTGGGGAGAAAATGCAGGCAACTGTAATTGATCAACAAACTAATTTTTAAAAAAAGATTTAGTTGTGTAAACTAATTATAAAGTCTCATATCCTACTACTTGTTCTTTTTTTCTTTTCTTCGTAGTGTTCATATTAGGGCCATGATTCATTCTGATACTTTTGTATTAATTACAGATATGTGCCATTGAAATCATAGTGGAAAAAATTTTACGAATATACAGAAAAAAGTTAAACTAGTCACAAAATAAAGCTGCATACAAAATAAAGCATATATTATAAAGACAGTAAGTAAATCACTCATGTCCTTTCTCGATTATCAGTTTGTGTTTGAGCTCCAACAACCGACTGTGGTTGACTTTTGCCTTCAGCTTCTCACTACATCCATCTGCTCCAATACCGTGGCCACAGGTAGCTAGCTCCACAGTATTTTAATATGCTGCTGACATGTTTAGGGGCCTCAAGTAGGGCTCTTTGACTTATCCTGTCCCCTGTAACATATTTTTTCCTCCACATGTCAAAATAACCAGCAAAACGCTGCTGAGTAAAGCTCTAGTATTAAGATCAGTACTCATTTTAATCAAAATTCTTTCAAAAGGACTGTGGAACATGGAATAAAAAAAGCACAGGGGCCCGTGTGTTGTGTTTCACAATACCAAGAGAGAAAGCTGCAAGAAATAAGAAAGAATGTCTTTTTCAGTTAATTCTTTTGATATTTTTGAGAGATGAGAAGAAGTCATAATCCTTCTGAAAACAGTAAAGAGAGCTTCCTTCCCAAAATAGGGACAATAATAGTGACTAAGGTTTGCCTACTTAACACTGTAATAAAGACCACTCCCTATTTTAAACCTCAGGATTTATATTTAAATATAACTGACTGTTATATTTAACTGACACTTTAACTGACTGTTCATCATAGAAACTTTATTTATGTTTCTGAAAACTAACGAATTTAATTATCTACAATACTTCAAAGAGTCTGCAGATGTTGTTCTGCAAGTTTATGTCGGTTAAACAGCATTTCCTAATGGTCAAATACATTTTCATAAACGTGTATAAAATTTAATGTAGGGATGTTTTCTGGTGGTGCCAGGTTCAGGGACAGTAGTGATTGGAGGGCTTTGGGAAGTTTTTTGATTTCTTAAAGGAAAACCTCTCGGGTGCCTTTATGATGCTCTGAGAAGCCAAGGAAACTTTCTGGCATTCTGTTGGATGAAGTAATTAGTTTTGCATGTTAACCCATGCACCAGCATTTACCTACTCCTGAGAGTGCTACACAGAACAAATTTGCTCAAAGAGGTGGCCATTTCACAAATTGAATTCTAACTGTTATGGGCCTGAATTACCCTGGCACAGTTACAAAATAAATATGAGAGGAATTTGATGAAATAATTGCTAATGGTATATGTAGTTATATTTTTACACAATTGAACATATTAAGGCATTTATTTGAGCAATGTGTTTTATGAGTAAAATAACATACATATACAATATTTATAAATATATTCACAATATTTAAAAATATAGTATTAGAGTGAACTATTATGGAAGAATTTTTGTGTTGCTCTAGCAACTTGTAAATTTACATGTAAATTAATATAAATGGGCATTAATTTTTTGTTGGTACAAGTAAATAAAAATACTAGATAACAACTATGATGAAACATTGATAAACTACATTCATAATTTATGGACTTTTTTTTAATTGACTTTTCAGCCCTGGACAGCATGCCTCAGTTGATTGGAGCATCGTCCCTACACCAAAAGGTTGCGGGTTTGATTCCCAGTCCAGGCACATACCTAGGTTGGGTGATCAGTCCCCCGTTAAGAAGCCTATGAGAGGCAACCAATTGGTGTTTCTGTTACTTCTCTCTAATCTCTCTCTCTTTCTCTGCCTCTCTCCCTTCTTCTCTCTCTAAAAGCAATGAAAAAATGTCATCAGGTGAGGATAAAAATATTTTATTTTTTATCCTTTATGGGTAAATCACGATCTCTTCCAGCCACTCCAAATAAATCAATAAATGTAAACAAGAAGAAAACAAAACACATTTGAGAGCAAGTATTTCTTTACAATACTTTGTAAATCACTACAAATATCTACTTTTTCCTTCCACACTGTTAATACACATGACAAATAAATTGTATTTTGTTTTTTCCATTTTTATTGAATTTATTGGGGTAACTGGTTAACAAAATTATACAGATTTCAGGTGCACAATTCCACAACACACCATGTGTGCACTGTACTGTGTGCTTACCACTCCAAATGAAGTTTCCTTCCATCATTATTTATGCGGCTTATACACTCCACCGCCTTCCCCCATTCCCCTCCCCCTAGCAATCATCATACTGTTGTCCATGTCCGTGAGTTCTTTTTTCATTTTTTATTTTTGCTTAATCCCTCCACCTCCACACACAGCCCCCCAAATCCCACACACTGACAACTGTCAGCCTGCTCTCTATCTATTTTGCATGTTCGTTCATTTTGTTCATTAGATTCCGCGTATAAGTGAGAGCATATGGTATTTGTCTTTTTCTGACTGGCTTATTTCACTTAGCATAATATTCTCCAGGTCCATCCATGCCATTGCAAAGGTTAAGACATACCTCCTTTTTATGGCCAAGTAGTATTCCCTTCTCTAAATGTACCACAGCTTTTCTTATCCACTCATCTACCGAAGGGGACTTCGGCTGCTTCCAAACCTTGGCTATTGTAAATAATGCTGCAGTTAACATAGGTGTACAAATACTCTTTTAAATCAGTGTTTTAGGTTTCTTCAGATATATTTCCTGAGGTAGAATTGTCAGGTCATAGGGCAGTTCCATTTTTAATTTTTTGAGGTAAGTCTACATTGTTTTCCATACTGAATACACCAATCTGTATTCCCACCAATACTTCCCAAGGGTTTCCATTTCTCCACATCCTCACCAGCACTTGTTGTTTGTTGATTTATTGATGATGGCCATTTTGACAGGTGTGAGGTGGTATTTCATTGTGGTTTTAATTTGTGTTTCTCTGGTGATTATTGACATTCAGCATCTTTTCATATGTCTGTTAGCTATCTGTACGTCTTCTTTGGAGAAGTATCTATTCATATCCTTTGCCCATTTGTTTAAATTAGATTGTTTGTTTTTTGGTGTTGAGTTATATAAGTTCCTTATTTTGAATATAAGTTGTATCATTGGCAAATATGTTCTCCCATTCAGTGGATTGTCTTTTCATTTTGTTGATAGTTTCTTTTGCTGTGCAAAACATTTTAGTCCCATTTGTTCATTTATTTATTTTTTTGGTTTCCCTTGCCTGAGGCAATATAACAAAAAAAGTATTGCTATGAGAAATGTCCTAGATTTTACTGCCAATATTTTCTTGTAGGATTTTTTATGGGTTTGAGTCTAACATTTAATTCTTTAATCCATTTAGAGTTTATTCTTGGGCATGGTATAAAATTGTGGTCTAGTTTCATCTATTTGTGTACTTATTTGTCCAATTTTCCCGATACCATTTATTGAGTAGAATATCTTTACCTCATTATATGTTTTTGCCTCCTTTGTCAAATATTAATTAACTATAAAGACAATCAGACAAGAAGAAGAAATGAAAGGCATCCAAATTGGAAAGGAAGGAGTAAAACTCATTATTTGCAGATGACATGAGACTCTATGTAGAGAATGGTAAAGATTCCACTGATAAATGAGTTCAGTAAAGTTGCAGGATATAAAATAAATATCCAGAAATCAGCTGCATTTTTATATACCAACAATCAGAAATGGAAACTAAGAGAGCAATTCCATTTATACCTGCTGTAAAGGGAATAAAATATTTAAGAGTAAATTTATCCAAAAATGTAAAAGACCTGTACTCAGAAAATTATAAGGCACTGAAGGAAGAAATTAAAGAAGGTACAAATAAGTGGAAGAATATACCAGGTTCATAGATAGGAAGAATTAACATCATTAAAATATCCATACTACCCAAAGCAGTCTATAGATTCAATGCAATTCCTATCAAGATACCAATGACATATTTCCCAGAAATGAATACACATTCCAAAAATTTATGTGAACCCACAATGACCCCAAGTAGCCAAAGCAATCTTGAGAAAGAAAAACAAAGTTGGAGGAATCGCACTACTGGATATCAAACTATAGTACAAGGCCACAGTAATCAAAACAACATGGTACTGGCATAAAAACAGACATATATATCAATGAAACAGAATAGAGAGCCCAGAGTAAATTGTATTTTAGTTGAGTGTTTGATAATTTTCTAGCTGTACCTGTTCAAGAATCATTTATTACTAAATATCCTCTTACCATAAAAACCAATAGCAGTGAAATATGGTGTTAGTGACACATTTCGTAAAAAGGGATTTATTTCTATTTTACATTAGATTATTTACTTATATATATATATAAGTTTGCTTCGGGTATCACACATTTGATGATTTAAGTAAAACTAATATATGCTTATTAATTAACATCATCTTCAAAAATTAAGAAAATAAATAAAATTTACTGCAGGGGTTATATTTATCTATTACATTGTTAATGCATCACAGTTTACATATTTTATAGGCATATAAAGATTTGCTTATGTAAACTATTTAAAAATATTTGCTTCTCACTTAAATAAAATTTTATCACTGTATGGTCTTTGATCAGCTTGAAGGCTTGCTTAGTATAAGAGTTGCTTGTTTCTCAACAGAAAACACAATGAGTTTATCTCAATTTACCAAGATAAATGAATCTCTGAAGAAGCCACATTAAGTCATGTGGTTTGGCTTGTTTCAATTTTGATGGATGTCCTATTGCTTACATTCCTGTAAGTAGAAGAATTAAAATAAGATGGCCACACTGGATGTTTTAAGGTTATCATGGCATAAAATGCTACTGGCATTTAAAAAAGGATTAAATTACATTTTGAAATAGAATAATACAAACTGACAGTAAATGAAATAATTAAACTAAGGTAATCTATTATAACACATCACTTCTAATATGCCTCAAGATATTCAGATATTTTAAAAGTCATGCAAAGAGGAACGATTCTGCAAAACTAGCCTCTTGGACAATCAGTGTCTTATTTCCTATGTTCAATGAAGGTATCTTAGATAACAATGCTTTATAGGAAGAAATGCAGTTCCTGAGTACTTAGGAGATAAAAAGATCTCTGGGGAAGTTGTGATTCTAAGTGTTCACTAATGTCTGTGGGTTTCTCACTTCCAACATTTTAAAAATATCTGTAAAGGAAACACATGCCCACCCATATTGGAAGAACTGTGGTAAGGCTATTAGTCTGTAGCAAACAGTACTATTGTCATTTAGATGAATATGTATCAAACATTAGTATTGTTATTTAGATGAGCAATTTTCAACCTTTTTCATCTCATGGCACACATAAACTAATTGCTAAAATTATGTGGCATACCAAAAAAATACTACATTTTTTTTGTTGATCTGACACAAAAAATGAGGTATAATTTTAATTCATTCACACCTGACAGCTGTTGCTGTGTTGGTGTTGTCATTTTTTAATTTAACAATCTAAAGGAAAAGAAGTCTTTGCCCTGACTAAATTGTCAGGTATTGCATGTTTTAAGAATTCTTACAATAAACCAGCATGCCTACCATGGGGCCCTTGTTGAAATTCGCTAATTTAGATGAATACATCAAAATGAGAAAACACAAGTTTTTGTTAAAGATTTTGCTTTCTTTAGAGTTCATCCATGGTGTGTGTGTGTGTGTGTGTGTTGGACTTATGAACTTGAAGGGCTTGAAGGGATGGGGGATAAGTTTTTTTTGTTTGATTGTTTTTATGATTTTTACTACAGTAAAGCAATTTAAAATAATTATGGCTACTCAAATTTTTTCAGTATTCTTTGTTTTATTTTATTTTAGTTTTTTAATTGAATTTATTGGGGTGATATTGGTTAAAATTATATAGGTTTCAGTTTTACAATTCTATAATACATCAACTGTATAATGTATTGTGTGATTTTTTCAATATTCTTATTGAAAGATATATTTTTCTATGTAGGATTATTTCATATTCATTAAAGAATAAAATTAATAATCCCTGACTATTAGTGGTGTAGCTCAGTGGATTGAGCGCTAGCCTACGAATCAAAGGGTCGCTGGTTCGATTCCCAGTCAGGGCACATGCCTGGGTTGCGGGCCAGGTTCCCCTGCATGGGGCACGCGAGAAGCAACCGCACATTGATGTTTTCTCCCTTGCTTTCTCCCTCCTTTTCCCTCTCTCTAAAAATGAATAAATAAAATCTTTTTTAAAAGTATAAAAATAAAGTATTAAAAAAGAATAAAATGAATAGATAATTCAATTAGGAGCAAAATATCAAATATAATATGTTTCATATTTCTAAAATAATATGAATTAAGATAAAGTAAAATCTTTTCCCATATATAGAATAAAATATTTCCCCTATAGAACATCAACTATCCCATATTCTAGAGTACATTGTATTTAGTAGTTTCTAAATACGTATTTGTCATGAACAAACAAATGCATTGTCATTCTGTTGTGATAGGTTTGACAGAGACCACAGAGTTTCTTTTTTGTCTTTTTAACAGTGTGCGCAACTTTACATGAATCATTCACACCCAATCAGTAGAACGAGTTCATTACCGAAAACTGTGCAGCATCTGTGTGTCACTAATGAAATTGCGCACAATCACATGAGAAAATAAGTTACCAAGGTAATGGGTTTGTCCTAATTGAAGGGAGAAAAAAGGTAATAAAAAACACACATCATCATTGTACTTTCTACTGGATGAGGTAAGGTCTAAAGTGCTTGGTTTTAAACTGATTTACATGGAACATTAAGAGTGTGTCGATTACCCAAGAGCTGTGGTAGCTGTCTACACTTAGTTGCTCTTATTCTCTATACTTTCAACAAGCAAATATTTCAGCTTATTAACATTAAAAGTTGATAAGACTAAAGGAAAAAAAGGCTAAAATAAACGTGAAGAACATGGAGCTAAATCCTGAGTGCAGACACAAGAGCCCATGAATATAGTTTTGCTGTACGATTTTCCAGGACAGTAGATGTTATATATTTTTATTTGTCTGAACCAGGTCAATCCAGAATGCACTAGCGCTACACAGAAGTCCTGGATGGCTTGATCAGCATGAAAACTAATACTAGTTAAAACGTTGTAGGGAGAACTCTGTCTCATGTGAACCTATTGCAGCCCTCCCCAGATGATTTGCAAGCCTTCATTTGCTATCTGCTCAGTGGCAAGTACCTCCAATGTGTCCTGGCCACACTCGACTACGGGAATCTTTTCCTTTAAATTCAACCATGTTTGGTATTCAGATCTCAGCCATCCACCCATTTATCACATTAGGGACCTGGTCACACCCCGGGTTGCTGAGTATATAAGCTGGGCACACTTGCCCTTGCACCATAGTCCTTGTCCCATGTGTATCATAAAACTCATGCCTGTCAGGCTCTTAAAGTCAAAAGTTTAGTCTTCTCTTGCACCGCAGGGCTGACACAGTTTATTTTCCTAATGATTCAAAAACATAAATTCTATTCGTTGGGTTTTCAGAAGTAGTGGAAGCAGGTAACTATAAGGAAAGCTCAGATTTCTACAGATTTCCATTCTCCTTCTTGACGTGTAGGTGGAAAACAGATTCAGATTGTTTTCCTCTGATGAATGCACAGCAACTGATATGAACCAAGATAGGTACTTGTCTCATTTTCCCTGCATAAACAGTCATTCTCATTATTTTCCGTAGTTAGTTTCTAGAAGCTTTCCGCAAACACTGAATTAGTGAATACTGAACCATTGCTCCTAGGCAAAATGCAGTTAGGTTCCTGAAAGCCTCTGGTCACAGCATTTTTGTCAACCAATCAATACAAAAGTTTGTTTTCTGTGTGTTTGTGTTTTTATGTTGGATAAGATCCCTTATCTCTTACATATTGTTGATTTATTAACATTGAACTCAAAACAAACAGTTCTATAACTGATGATGCTTGAACATATATTATGTAACATACTTAGTTTCTCCATGAGGCACATCACAGGCTTCTTGCTCTTAGGAACACAAGCCAGCACTTCCGCACTTTGCTTGGGGACCATTTTAAGTAACAAAATAACCAAAAAAAGCCCCAAATTAGAAAATGGTGGCACTAAATACACTGTAAAAAGGACACGTTTTTATAGTTTGAGAGCTGAAATAAGAAGGCAGAGTATGGTCTTGTTTAACCTCAGCTAGGGAGATGCATGTTGGGTAATTCAAAACTTTCACTGCTCTACGCATGTCCACTAATAACCATGAGACTTCTAAAGGAGGCAAAATCACAAATATAATTCTACAAATAATGAGAATCAACTCTATATATGCACACACCAATAATTATGTATTACATATAATAATGTATGCAAGATATAATTATTATATATGTATAGATAATCACAACTATGTAAATGACTAACCTTATCAACAGGCTAAGCAGGAATAATTAAGCCAAGAGAAAGAACTGAATTACATATATTATACTAATATTTGACAACTACGCTTATTTGCTTTTGCCCTCCAAATAGTACAAAGTCTCAGAAAAAGCTATACAGAGCTAGGTAAGACAGAGAAATAAAATAAGACTGAGTATAGTCAGGAAATATAATTTTGTTTCCATAATGAGAAACTATCTTAAGTAAACTCCAAAAGGATTGAAATACCATTTATTGAAAGCCATATTGACTGTGAAGAAGTCAGTTACATGAACACTGACAATAAGAATTTTGGAAAAATATGCTGTTATTGATGGCAAAGTGCTAAGCTGAACTAATTTGAAGTAGACAAATTAACCTGAAGACTTATCAAACATAAATAAAAAATTAGTAGGTAGTTCATGTATTATGACATAAGCCAGAACTATTTATTTATTCATTCTTTTATGTATTTATTTCCATGATATAAAATTCCAGTTTCTTTTTTTTAATTGTTGATCAAGTACAGTTCAAGGACCTTCCCCTCTTTTCCCCCATTATCCCTCTCCCCGCTCCTCTCTGGTCACTGTCAGTTTGTTCTTTGTTTCAGTGTCTCTGGTTCTATTTGGTTGATTAGGTTCCACTTACATGTGAGATCATATGGTATTTGTGTTTCACCACCTGGCTTATTTCGCTTAGCATAATGCTCTCCAGTTCCATTCATGCTGTCACAAAGGGTAGGAACTCTTTTCTTTCTGCTGCGTAGAATTCCATTGTGTAAATGTACCATAGTATTTTGATCCACTCATTTGCTGGGGGTCACTCAGGTTGCTTGCAGTACTTGGCTATTGTAAATTGCACTGCTATGAACATTGGGGTGCATAGGTTCTTTTGAGTTGGTGGTTCAGGGTTCTTAGGGTATAATCCCAGCAGTGGAGTTACTGGGACAAAAGGCAGTTCCATTTTTAGTTTTCTGAGGAAATTCCATCCTGTTTCCCGCAGTGGCTGTACCAGTTTGCATTCCCACCAACAATGTATTAGGGTTCCCTTTCTCTCCACATCCTCTCCAACATTTGTTGCTTGTTGATTTGTGTATGATGGCCATTCTGACCAGTGTGAAATGGTATGTCATTGTGATTTTATTTCGCATCTCTCTGATGGCTAATGATGCTCAGCATCCTTTCATATGTCTGTGAGCCCTCTGTATGTCCTCGAAGAACTGTCTGTTCAAGTCCTTTGCCCACAAAATCCCACAGTTTCTAAGTGCTATTGACTATAATTGAGATAAAGCTCCATGAAAAAATTTTCAAAATGTAATGAGGAAATACAAATAAAGGAGAAAATCTTTTCTAGAATATTTGTTCTTTATAGTTTTTAGGAATGTCTTGAATTAAATAATAGTCTCATAATTTAATATCATCCTGTTTGCATTCCGTCCCAAAGCAAAGTGAGACAAGCAGATTCTCAATTAGATCTATTCTTTAGAATAGGGCAGGAACTGGGTCACATAGTCCAGTGTTCATCTTGGCAATGAAAATTCAATTTGTCTGAAGAGGATGAGGACCACAAAAGATGACCATTGAAATCTCTCCTGATAAATGCATAGGGTAGAGTGATGGTGAATTCTGGTGTGCAAACACTTACAACTTTGATAGACAGGCCATTGACTTTGTATGGTCTACTGGGACCTAAAAAGAGCATAGCAGTTTTTACTGTACTCTAAGGCAAAGAAGAAAACAGGTAATTTCAAAACTAACACTTGAAGCAGGTACTCAAGTGAAGACTGAAGGTCATCAGAAATAGGTATCAGAGAGGTTTTTTTACCTGATATTAAAGTGAAGCAAAAATACCTTATAATTCAGATTCAGTTGACTCAGAAAACTTGAAGATGCCATTTGACATCAAAGTGCCATATATATGGTTTCTCTGATGGGAATGAAGAAGGTGGCTATGATTACAAAGTTCCAATAGTTAATTTTCTGTGCCAACGCCATCCTTAAGTGAGATGCAGGAGAGGGAACATTGATAAGGGTATGTGTAGAGTATTTGGATGTCAGATCTTTCCAATTTAGAGGGAGACTGGATTGTATTTGACTCATTCCCTTTTTCTTTCAAGTTGTCTATTTCCACTAATCTATATAATGAAACTAGACCATAATATTCAATGCTAGGCAATCTAAAATCTTAATAACATAATATTTCCAAAATCAGCATTCTTGGCTTTTAGCCCCATATTTTGGCAAAACAGAAAAAAATGCATATGGGTAGTTATAGCATAATAAGTTCCTATGCAGTGCTTAGATCTAAATAAACATCTTAGTATCATTTGAAGTCAGTGTTACTGAGGATTTTAAAAAAATTTTTGAATTATTTCAATTACAGTTGACATATAGTATTAGTTTCAGGTGTACAACATAGTGACTAGACATTTATATATAACTTACAGTTATTCCCCCAATAAGTTGAGTACCCATCTGATACCACACGTAGTTATTAGAATATTATTGATTATATTCCCTATGCTGTACTTTACATCCCTATGACTATTCTGTAACTACTAGTTTGTACTTCTTAATCCCTTCACGTCTTTCATCCATCCCCCGATATCCCTCCCATCTGGCAAGCATCAGAATATTCTGTGTACCCATGAGTCCATTTCTGAGGATTTTTTAATGGTACTCTGTGCATGATCTGGGAGAGAAATATGTGGCACTTACATTTATAAATTTTTGCCATAGGAGTAATTAATTCAAACACTTTTATACCAAGTCAGATCTTCAAACAATTGTATTCGAGGATTATGATGTCTTAATAAATATTCAACTCAATCCTGAGGACATCTTATTTTATTTTTTAACTTTGATTTAATTTATTGGGGAGACATTGGTTAATAAAAGTATATAGGTTTCAGGTGTACAATTGTATAACACATCACCTGTATATCATATTGTGTGGTCACTACCCCAAGTCAAGTCTCCTTCCATCACCATGTATCCCCCTTTCCCCTCTCCTACCTCCCCACAGCTCCCTTTCCCTCTGGCCATCACCGTACTGTTGTCTGTGTCTAGGAGTTTTGTTTGGTTTGTTGTTTTGCTTAGTCCCTTCACTCTTTTTACCCAGCCTCACAACTCCCCTCCTCTGCAACAGCTGTTAGTCTGTTCTCTCTATCTATGAGTCTGTTTCTATTTTGTTAGTTTTTGTTGTTCAGATTCCACATATGAGTGAGATCATATGGTATTTGTCTTTCTCTGACTGGCTTATTTCACTTAGCATAAAGCTCAGGGAGAACATCCTATTGTAATCATTTACAGTTATATTCCTCAAATCTCAGAAGGTCTTTTTTCTTTTTTTAACATGATTATGGAGGCTGACAAGTCCCAAGGTCTGCAAGGTGAATTGGCAGACTGGAGAGACCCAGAGGAGCTGATGGTGTAGTTCCAGTCCAAAGACTGGCAGGCATGAGGCCCAGGAAGTGCTGATGTTTCAGTTCAAATCCAAAATCAGAAAACAGCTGATATCTCAGTTCAACTGCAGTCAGGCAGAAAGAATTCTCTCTAACTTGTGGGAAGATCAGCCTTTTTGTTCTATTCTTGCCTTCAGCTTATTGGCTGAGGACCATGTACATTAGGGAAGGCAAGCTGCTTTACTGGGTCTACTAATTGAAATGTTACTTTCATTAAAAAATATTCTTTCAGAAATATCCAGAATACTGTTTGACCAAATATCTGGGCACCCCATGGAGCAGTCAAGTTGACACATAAAATTAATCATCATAGTGCAATCAACTGACAATTTGTAGAGTCTAACAGCTGGGTGTGATAAGAGCTTAATACTATAATCAGGAAAGAGTCAAGGAAAGCCCTGCGGAAAAACACACTGTCGTGCTAATGTGGCCGTGGGCATGCCCAAGGCAGAAACCTCTAAGGATACTTCACAATATAGGGGAAGTAGATGTCACTAGAAATCCAAGTCACTGGACAAATGAACTTAACATGACCTAGGGAGGGCATATGTCCAGGTTTGCTACACTCTTCTATTTAGCGTGACCTGTTTTCAAAAACAATTTACAAGGCATGCCAGGTAACAGGAGAGTACAACCGATACATAGGGTAAAAAGCAGCAAAAGAAATTGCCTGAGATGGGGCCCAGTTGTTGAATTTAACAGACAGTAACTTCAAAGGAGCCATTACAAATATATTCAAAGGTCTAAATGAAAGCAAACACAAAGAACTATAG
Organism: Desmodus rotundus; assembly: GCF_022682495.2. Taxonomy (NCBI): domain Eukaryota; kingdom Metazoa; phylum Chordata; class Mammalia; order Chiroptera; family Phyllostomidae; genus Desmodus; species Desmodus rotundus. The sequence continues at coordinate 79,524,912 of NC_071400.1, forward strand.
GAAGTTTCGACGACAGCAGCTCATCAAATAGACAATACCAATATGATAGAGATTATAAAAAATAACCAAGGGGAAATTCATGTGTTGTAAATACCAAAGAACTGAAATGCAAATTTTTCTAGGGTTTCAACAGCAGATATGAACTGGCAAGAGAGAAAGTCCGTGACACTGACACTAGACTGATGGAGATTATGAAATCCAAAGGACCAATAAATAAAAATAAATTAATTAATAAATAAATAGAACTAGAGAAAATATGGGACACCATTAATCATACCAGTATATACATAATGGAAGTATAGGAACTAAGAGAAGGAAAGAAACAAACAAAAAAATACTGGAGGAAATAATGACTGAAAACTTGACAGATTTGATGAAAACCTAAGCTACATATTCAACACAGATATATAAGGTGCAAACATTTTCTCCTCTTTTGTGGGTTATCTTTTCACCTTGTTGATGGTGTACATTAAATGGTAACACTTAATGTTGGTGTGATTTTAATTTTAATGTGTAATTTTTCTATTTTTTTCTTTGCTTGTGCTTTTCTTGTCTTATCTAAGATGACTTTGCCTTACTGAAATAACAAAGAATTTACTCATATATGTGATGTTAGCTATGGGTTCGTCATGCATGTAGTTTAATGAATTGAGAAGGTTTCTTTCTATTCCTCATTTGCTGAGTTTTTATTAAAAAGGGGTGTTCAATTTTTTGAAATATTTTTGTGTGTCTATTGAGATGATTATGTGGCATTTTCCTTTATCCTATGTTGTATTAGATTAATTTACAGGGTGTGGCAATGGTAGGTTTACAGCTGTTCATACAGAAAATAATACAATAATTAACAAAGCACACAAGCATAAACTGTGTGTTTTGCATACTCACAACTAGAAACCTACTTTTGCCTCAACCTGTAAATTTGAATATTAAGCCACCCTTACATTCCTAGAATAAAATTCACTTGGCCTTGGTGTATAATTCTTGATATATATTGCTGGATTTGGTGAGTATTTTGTTGAGGATTTTTGTATGTATATTCATAGGACATATTAGTCGGTAGGTTGCTTTTTGTGTGTGTGATGCCTTTGTCCAGATATGGTATCAGGATAATACTGGTCTGATGGAATGAGTTGAGAAGCCCTTCTACTGATATTATTTGGAAGATTTTTGAAGAATTGGTATTAATTTATGTTTAAATGTTTTGTAGAATTAACCAGTGAAGGAATCTAGGCCATGGCATATCTTTGTGGGAAGTTTCTAAATGACTAATTCAATCATTTTTATTCATCTGAAATTATTTTACAATTTTCCCCATGATTTTCCCTTGTTCTCACTGGTTATTTAGGAGTGTGCTAATTTGCACATATTTGTGAATTCCAAAATTCCTTTGTTTTACTGACTTATAATTTCATTCCATTGTGGTCTATGATATAATCTAACAATATATTTTGTCTTGGTCCCTGGTCCCTAGAACAGAACTTCTAAAACCCTTGGAATTTCATAAATAATAATAAGTGTATTTTTTCTTTATAATGAGTCACTTTTGATTGCACCTGAGTTTATACTAATGATATGACAAAAGATGGAGTTCTAGATAGCCTAAAGGTGGGGCTGGTCACTAGAAAGAGCCACTGATTCGAGGGTTAGAACTTTCAGTTCTATTCACTGACCTCTGGGGAAGAGGGGGTAGTTGGGGTTGGAGACTGCGTTCTGTAAAACTTCCTGGACATCAGAGAGATGCAAATTAAAACCACAATGAGATACCACTTCATACCAGTCAGACTGTCCATCAGAAACAAATCAACAGACAAGTGTTGGAGAGGATGTGGAGAAAAGGGAACCCTAGTGCACTATTGGCAGGAATGCAGACTGGTGCAGCCACTGTAGAAAACAGTATGGAATTTCCTCAGAAAACTAAAAATGGAACTGCCTTTTGACCCAGCAATTCCACTGCTGGGATTATGCTCTAAGAACCCTGAAACACCAATTGAAAGGAACCTATGCACCCCAGGGTACATAGCAGCACAATTTACAATAGCCAAGTGCTGGAAGCAACCTGAGTGCCCACCAGTAAATGAGTGGATCACAAAACAGTGGTACATTTACACAATGGACTACTACACAGCAGAGAGAAAGAAGGAGCCCATACCCTTTGCAACAGCATGGATGGAACTGGAGAGCATTATGCTTAGTGGGATAAGCAAGGCAGTGAGGGACAAATACCGTATGATCTCACCTATAAGTGGAACATAATCAACAAAACAAACAAGCAAGGAAAATATAACGAGACACATTAAAACAAAGAACAAACTGACAGTAACCAGAGGGGATGGGGGAGGGGATAATGGGGGGAGGGGTTCTCAGGAACTACTATGAAGGACACATGGACAAAACCAAGAGGGGTTGGAAGCAAGGGAGGGAAGTAGGTTTGGCTGGGGTGGGGGGGAGTAGGGGGGTAAATGCAGACAACTGTAATTGAACAATAAAATAATTTTTAAAAAAGGAAAAAAAGAAGTCAACATGTATGAAATCGGAGAAAATAAAATTATGAAGATTTTTTTAAAATTCCTGAATAATGAGATTCAGAGAACTTCTGGGTTGATGGACTCATTGAAATGCTAGGAGGGTCTAATGCCCACAAATGTCACAGAAGCTCCATGTCCTCGACCCCATACCTGCTCTATGTGTCTCTCCATTTGACTGCTACTAAATTGTGTTCTTTATTATAAACCAGTAAATATAAGTAAATTGTTTTTCTTAGTTCTGTGAGCCACGCTAGCAGGACAGTGGAAACTCCATCTTATAGCCATTCAGTCAGAAATATGGGTGGCCCAAGACTGGAAACCAGCATCTGAAATAGGAGTGATCTTGTGGGAATGTGCCCTTTAGCAGGTGAGATCTGACGCTTAACTCCAGGCAGATAGTGATAGAATTGAAGTGAATTGTTGGACACACCACTGGTTTGTAGAATTGGTTGTTGTTGTTGGAAAACACTCCATGTCAGAGAATATATCTGTGCTATGACTACTTATTTCTCAATTTGTTAAGGCTTGTTTTATGGCCCCAAATATGGTCTATCCTAGGGAATATTCCATGTGCACTTGAGAATAATGTATATTCTACTGTTGTTGGGTGGAGTGTTCTATAGATGTTTGTTGTGTTCTTCTTTTATAATGCTTAATTGTTTATAGTTTGCCAAAGGTTTAATTTGATTAATTTATTTAATTTTCCTTTGCATTGAATTTATTGGGGTGATGCTGGTTAACAAAATTATACAGGTTTCAGGTGCTTGATTTACAACACTGTTACCATTTATACCCTCTATACCATCCTCCACCTACCCCCCCACCAGCCTCCCCGGCAATCACCACACTGTTATCGATGTCCATGAGCTTTTTCTCTCTTTTTTTACTCGGTCCCTCCACCCCAGCCCTTCCCACTGACAGCTGTTAGCCTGCTCTCTATCTGTGAGTCAGTCTCTATTACTGCTTGTGTTCTATATTCTTATTGATCTTTTGCCTAATTCTTCTATCCCTTACTGAAAGTGAAGTATTGAAGTCTCCAACTACTCTTGCTGAGTTGCCTATTTCTCCTTTCAATTTTGTTTTTACTTCATACATTTGGGGGTTCTCTAGTTAGGGCAATATATTTGTATGATTGTTAATTATATCTTCCTGATAGATTGAGTATTTATTATAAAATATCTCCCTTCATCTCTAGTAACATTTATTTTATTTAAAGTCTATTTGTTTTGATATTAGTATAGTCAACCAAGATATCTTATGGTTACTTTTTACATTATATATCAATTTTATATTAATTTACTTTCAATTCATTTATAAAGTTGAATGAAAAATGTCTCCTCTAAAGAGGATATGGTTGGATCTTGTTATGTTTCTTTCATTCAGTCTGACAATTACTGCATTTTCCTTGGACTTTTTAATCCATTCATCTTTTATGTTCTTATATATATTTGTTGGATTTTCATCTGCCATTTTACTTTTTATTTTCTATATATCCCTTGATATTTTTGTTTCATATTGTAAAGCCTCTTTTGCATTAAGTAAACTTTTAATATACATGTTTAATTTCTTTGATATTTTAAAACATATTCTCCTACTAAGTCCCATTAAAGGACTTGTATCTAGATAGATAGAAGGAAATCTTACAACTAAAACACATAATGACAAATGATTCAGATGGGTAAGTGGTGTGACTATACAACATCCCAAAGATAATATACAAATGGCCAATAATTATATGGGAAGACAATCATCATCATTAGTCACCAGGGAAATGCAAATCAAAGTCACAATGAAATAGAAACTTTCATCCTCTTGGATGGCTAAAAGAAAAAAGACAGATAATAAGTGCTGACAAGTATGTAGAAGAATTAGAACTTTAATATATTGCAGATACAATTATAAAATGCAACAGTCGATTTGGAAAACATTTTGGCAGTTTCTCAGAAAGATAAATACAGAGTCACCGCATGAACCAGAAATCCCACTTTTATATTCAAGAAAAATATATGTCCACACAAAAATTTATACATGAATATTCATTGCAGAGTTATTCATAATAATCAAAAAGTGGAAATAACCCAAAGTGCTGTTAACTTATAATGAATATACAAATGTCATACACCAATACCACAAAATATTATTCAGCAATCAAGGGAATGAAGACCTATGTTACAACCAGGATGAACATAGAAAACATAATGCTAAATTAAAGAAACCAGTCACAAAATATCCCATATTGTACAGTTTCTTTTATATAAAATGTGGAGAATATCCAAATCTATAGAGACAGGAAGTAGATTAGTGGTCAGCTAGGTCTGGGAGGGGGAATATCAAAGAAATGAAGAGTGAGCGCTAACGGGGAACTGGTTCATTTAGAGGGCAAAAATGTTCTAAATTAATGGCCATGGTTGTGAATCTCTGTGAATATACTAGATACTATCAAATTGACACTTGATATGGGTGAGTCATAGATATAAGTTAAACACAAATGAAAAATAAGAAAAATAAACTTTAATTCCTCCTTGTACAAAAAGAAAGAAACTCTATGCATTCTCTTAGAACATTTACTTTTAAAAAATGATTGTGAATTTCTCTGTCACTTAGAAAGAGATGTAAATCTTTTTAAAAGCTAAACAAACTTCTTACTAGCTTTACAACACAGAGATATTTTACTCAAAAACTGGCAGACATCTCTTTGTAATGTAATCATTACAAAAGATGGTGCTTTTATCTCCGATTTTCTGTGGGAAGATAATAGCCTATCTTTAGCTGGAGCCTGGCTCCAAGCTAAAATCTACCTTCTATCATAAAGAAATGACTAGTTTATTTTCCATTTTAAAGGCAATTAACGAACACAGGTGCTACCTGAATTAAAGGTGACCTTAGGGTAAATCATATGTGGCAAATGGTGATGTCATGTTCTTTTATTTGAGGAACAGTTATCATTTATCTTGAGAAAACATATGCAATGGGATGAATCTGCTTGGCTATATAAAAGAATAAAATTTCTTTCTGTCTTTGCAATCTCTTTAGCAGACTGCCAGTGTAGTGTATCACATTCTCGTTTAATTTTTATCCAATAATAAAACACTTTTCTCTCTCTTCTACTTCTGAGGAGAATTTTGGGAGGCGGGCAGATTTTATTTTTAATTATATTTCTTCAGCATATGGTATGTGAATCATATCTTAATAAAGCTGTTATTTTAATTTTTATTTATTGATTGGAGAGAGAGAGGAAATGAGAGAGAAAAAAAGAGTGAGAGAGAGAGAAACATCAATCTGTTGTTCTACTCATTTGTACATTCATTGGTTGATTCTTTATTTTTTAAAGATTTTATTTATTTATTTTTAGAGAGAGGGGAAGGGAGAGAGAAACAGAGGGAGAGAAACATCAATGTGTGGTTGCATCTCATGCACCCCCTACTGGGTACCTGGCCCACAATCCAGGCATGTGCCTTGACTGGGAATTGAACTTTCAACCCTTTGGTTTGCAGGCTGGTGCTAAATTCATTAAGCTACACCAGCCAGGGCCATTGGTTGATTCTTGTATGTGCCCTGACCGGGGATCAAACCCACAACCATGTATGAGGCTGACACTCTGACCAGTTGGGCTATCCAGCCAGGGAAGCGGTTATTTTTTAACTGAAGACTACAATATATCATTTTACTCTTTTATTTATAATACAATTGTCAAATATTTAGTCTACATATAATGAGGGCCAATTAGACACTTACAATTTTTGTTTTACCCACAAACCTGTTAGAAAGTTCAGCAGGAAAAAGAAAGTTTATTTTATTTTATTTAACTATAGTTTTGCTCTTTCTATTTTTTCCTTTCTGATGTTCCAAGACCCTGTCTCAGTTCAGTCTGACATAAAAAATATACTATAGACTGGGTGGCTTAAACAACAGAAATGTATTTTATCACAGTTAATAAGACTGAGAGTCTGAGATCAGAGTGCCATTATGGTCATGTTCTTGTGAGAGCTCACCCTGGCTTGCATAGAGCCCCTGTATTGCTGTGTGATCACGTGGCAGAGAGAGAGAAAGAGAGAGAGAGAAATTAAGAGATCATCCCTTTTTTGTAGATTTTATTTACATATGTTTTAGAAAGAGGGGAAGGGAGGGAGAAAGAGAGGGGGAGAAACATCAATGTGTGGTTGCTTCTTGCACATCCCTTACTGGGGACCTGGCCTGCAACCCAGGCACATGCCCTGACTGGGAATCGAACCATGATCCTTTGGTTTGCAGGCCAGCACTCAATCCACTGAGCCACACCAGCCAGGGCAAGATCATCCTTTTTAAAAAGGCCGCAGTCCTATGGGACTAAGGCCCCATCCTTATGACCTCATATAATCTTAATTACCTCCATAAAAGCCCTATCACCAGATAAAGTCACATTGGAGGTTGGAACTTCAACATATGTATTTGAAAGAGACACAGTTCAGTCCATAGTAGGTGCCATAGTCCCTAGCCTATCCTCTTTCTCTTCAACTTCCAGTGTTTCTTTATGTTTGTTTTATATATAATATCCAGGAGTTTTACTTGTACTTAATAGGAAGAAAAGGGAATGATCTATCTATAAAATCTTTCCAGAAGCATAAGTCTACTCAAGAATAATTTTTATTTCTACACTTCATACTAGTAAAATTCCAATACTAGGAGACTGAGATGAAGAATGTATAAATAATGCAATACACATCCCAAAGAGCTATTTAAAAAATATGGATGAATCAACATAGAATTCTAAAGGAAAAGTTCCAGAATCCTGAAGGAAGGCAGGAGAAAGAAAATAAATAAAAAGGAAAGATAAAATGACAGATTTAAGCCCTATATATCAATAATCCCATTAAATGTAAATAGTCTAGTGCACATTTTTTTTTAATTTTGGGGGGTGGCATTGGTTCGCAAAAACCATACAAGTTTCAAGTGCACAACTCAATAAAACATCATCTGCACTCTCCATCGTGTGCCCATGGCCCAATGTAAAGTCTCTATCCATCCCCATTTATCCCTACTTTGCCCACCTCCATCTACCCCTACACCCCACTTTCCCCCCAGCTACCACCATACTGTGTCTGTGTGATATATTTTATATGTGTGTGTGTATAGTTCTGATTAATCCCTTCACTTTCTTTCATCCAACCCCCAACCCCACCCCTGTGAGAGCTGTCAGCCTATTCTATGTATCTTTACCTCTGTTTCTATTTTGTTCATCAATTTATTTTGTTCATTAGATTTCACATAAAAATGAGATCATATAGCATTCGTCTTTTTCGGACTGGCTTATTTCTTTTAGCATAATAATCTCCATATCCATCTATGCTGTCGTAAAAGGTAAGATTTCCATTTTATGGCTGAGTAGTATTCCATTGTGTAAATGCACCACAGCTTTTGTATCCACTGATCTACTGATGGGCACTTGGACTATTTCCAGATCTTGGCTATTGTAAATAATGCCACAATAAACAAAGGGATGCATATGTTCTTTCAAATCAGTGTTTTGATTTTCTTTAGATATCCTCCCAAAAGTGGGATTGCTGGTTCAAAAGGCAGTTTCACATTTAGTTTTTTTGAGGAAATTCCATACTGTTTTCCACAGTGGCTGCACCAGTCTGCATTCCCAGAAACAATGCACTGGGGTTCCCTTTTCTCCACATCCTCCCCAACACTTGTTGTTTGTTGATTTGTTAATGATGGCCATTCTGACAGGTGTGAGGTCGTATTTCATTGTGGATTTAATTAGCATTTAATTGATGATTAGTGATGTTGAGCATCTTTTCCTATGTCTATTGGCCATCTGAATGTCCTTTTTGAAGAAGCGTCTATCAGATCCTTTGCCCATTTTTACATTTTGGAAATTAACCCCTTTTCTGATTTATGATTGGCAAATACATTCTCCCATTTAGTTTGTTCCCATTTTGTTAATGGTTTCTTTTGCTGTGCAAAAGCTTTTTGGTTTGATGTAGTCCCATTTGTTTATTTTTTTTCCGTTGTTTCCCTGGCCTGAGGAGATATATCTGAAAAAATATTGCTATGAGAAATGCCTGAGGTTTTACTGTCTATATTTTCATCTAGGATTTTTATGGTTTCACAACTTCCATTTAAGCTTTTAATCCATTTTGAGTTTATTCTTGTGTATGGTGTAATTGGGTTGTCTAGTTTCATTTTTTTTTTTTTGCCTGTATCTGACCAATTTTCCCAACACCATTTAATGAAGAACCTGTCTTTACTCCACTGTATGTTCTTGCCTCCTTTGTCAAACATTAATCAACCATAAAGATACCTTTAAAAGACAGAGATTAGCAAAGTGAATTAAAAAATGACTCAACCATATTCTGACTATAAGTATCTCATTTCAAATCTATTGTATATTGTATATTGTATATAGGTAAGTTGACAGTAAAGAATGGAAAATGCTATGTCCTACAAACATTAATGAAAAACAATCATGAATGGCTATATTAATATCAGAAAGTAGGCATAAGACAAAGAAAATACCAGTGATAGAGGTGGAGCACTACATAATGATAAAAAGATCAATCTACCAAGAAGACATAGCAATTCTGAATATGTATGCACCAAACAACAGAACGGCAAAATATATGATAAAAAAAACTAATAAAACGGAAATGACAAATTGATAAAAAACCACGTTATAATTAGGGACATTAATACCCCTGTGCCAACAATGGGTAGCTTATATAGGTATAAAATCAGCAATGAACCCTAGCTGATGTGGCTCAATGGATTGAGTGTCGGCCTGTGAACCACAAGTTCACAGTTGGATTCCCAGTCAGGGCACATGCCTGGGTTGCAGGCCAGGTCCCTGGTTGTGGGCACGTGAGAGGCAACCACACATTGATGTTTCTCTCCCTCTCTTTCTCCCTCCCTTCTCCTCTCTTTAAATAAATAAATAAATAAAATCTTTAAAATAAATAAAATCTTTAAAAATAAATAATAAAATAAAATCAACAATGATACAGATGGATACAGCAACACCATCTGCCTTGCAGCAGCAAAGTACACTAGTGGGAGAGCAAAAGTAGGTTTACAGTTGTGAGTACAAAAAACACAGTTTATTCTTCTATTATTATTTATTAAGTATTGTATTATTTTCCATAATTTGGAATCAAATTAGATCTCACTAATGGAAAGATAATAGAAAAAATGAAAGACTTGAAAAATGAATAGCACCCTTCTAAAGAACCTATAAGAAAGTCTTAAGGAAAATCAAAAATAATTGGAAGGGATTAAGAAGTACAAATTGGCAATGATATAAACAATCCCAAGGATGTAAAGTTCAGCATGGGGAATATAGTTAATAATGTTGTAATAACTATGTATGGTGTCACATGGGTCCTAGACTTACCAGGGAATCACTTTGTAAGTTATATATGTCTGACCACTATGCTGTACAGCTGAAACTTATTATACTGAATGTCAACTGTAATTGAAAAATTTTAAAATAATAAAAACATCGAAGTGAATGAAAAATAAAATAAAACATACCAAAATTTGTTGGAAATAGTTAATGCCCTGCTGAGGAATAAATTTGTAACACTAAATGCTTACATTGGAGAATAGAAAAAATCTTAAATCAGTAATTTAAGCTCCCAGCTAAGGAAATTCTAAACTCAAAGCAAGAGGAAAAAAAGAAATAGTAAATATAATAGCAGAAATCAATAAAATGAATCAAATAAAAAGCTGATTCTTTGAGTATATCGTCAAATTTACAAACCTTTAGCTAGATTGACAGAAAAAAAATGACATAAATTAGCAATATCAGGACTGAGGCGGGAATAGTACTACAGACCCTGAAGATATTGAAAAGATAGTAAAATATCAACAAATGTACTGGCATAAATTTGACAACATAAATGCATGGATCAACTCTTTGAAAAGTATAAGTTACACAACTCAGTATGAAAAAGAAAATTGGAATAGATGCATAGCTGTTAGAAAAGTTGAGTTTTTAATTTAAAAATTATAAATTAAAACAAGAAATCTTTAAGGCAAGATGGTTTTACTGGAGAAATCCATAAAAATCTAGAAAAGAATTATCACCATTGAAGGCATTGTGCTGAGACAAGTCAGACAGAGAAAATCAAAGGTATGATATCATTTTGTATGGGACCAAAAAAAACCAAACTTGTAAAAACAGAAAGTAGTATGCCTGTTACCAAGTGCGAGGGGGCAGCAGGGTTGGGGAGATCAGGGCAATATTGTTTATGGGTACGAACTTGCAACTAGTAGATAAATAAGTTCTGGAGATCTAATGCACAGCGTTGTGATATAGTCAACAATACTATATAATAAATTTCAAAGTTGTTAAGAGGCTAGATCTTAAGTTCTCACCAGAAAAAAAGAAATGATAACTGAGTGATGTGATAGAGGGTTTAGCTAAAGCCATGGTAGTAAACATGTTATAATATATAAATGTGTCAAACCAATACTTTGTACACCTTAAACTTACATAATGTTATATTTCAATTACTGTATTTTGCCATGGGTAATGCACACCCATGGTTTTAGCCCAAACCTTCAGGGGAAAAAACCTTTTGTTTTAATTTTTAATTTAATTAATTAATTATTTATATTTAGATACTTGTTTTTTGTATTACAAAGGGATTTTAGCATTTATTTTTGAAGATATTATGGTACCAGAAATTTTACATAGCAAATAATTACAAAATGCAAAAACTGACACGAGGTATTTCAGGTACTACCCATGTATAATGTGCATACTTACTTTTCCCTCAAAAATTTGGGCAAAAATTGGTGCATTATACATGGGAAAATGCATTATGTCTAAATTTTAAAAAATTGTACAGAATCATTTCCACAAATACAAGTAGAAAGATCACTTGCCAGCACATTTTATGAAGCTAATATTTCCCTTATACCAAAATGAGATAAAGACTGTATATTAAAAAAATAAATCTCTGTACTAATAACCCTGATGAATATTGGTGCAAAAAAACTAACAAAACATTACCAAATATAGATCAGAAATATATAAAAAAAGATACAGCATAACTAAGAGCATCTTATTCTAGGGATGCAAGACTGTTTGAATATTTGACAATCAATCAATACAATATTAATAGGCAAAAGAAAAAATCACATGGCAATGTCAATTAATAAAGAAAAATATTTGACAAGTACAACAGTATTCATAAATTTTTAAAAAACAGGAGTACAAGGCATGGAAATAAGGAACAGATTGACAGTGACCAGAAGGGAGGGGGGAGAAAGGGAAGGGTCTAGTCAAGGAGCAGGAATGAATGACCCATGGACATGGGCAACAGGGTGGGGATTGGCTGTGGGAGCTGGGGGTGGGGCGGGGCAGGGAAGAGCAATGGGGGAAAATTGGGACAACTGTAATAGAACAACAATAAAAAAAAGAAAGAAAAAATTAAAAAAAATAGGAGTACAGGATACGTTCCTCAACTTGAAAGAGGACGTCTACAAACATGCTGTAGCTAATATCACAGTTGATGGTGAAACACTGAATCCATTGTCCCTGACACTGGGAATAAGGCAAGGCTGCTGCTCTCACCGCTGCTTTTCAAATTGGTCTAAAACTTCTAGGTAGTTCAGTAAAGAAATAAAGGGTGTATAGATGGAAGAGGAAGAAACACAACTATTGTTATTTACAGAATACATGACCTTCTCTATAGAAAAATCCCAACTAATCAACAAAAAATAAACCTCCAGAACTCACTCTTTGAAGTGAATGTAGTACTGCCGCAAGATACAAGATCAACATATAAAAATAAATTTTATTTCTATGTACCAGTAAGGAACATGTGAACACTGAAATCAAAAACATGGTATAATTTATAGATTCTAAAATAAATACTTATGTGTAAATCTCACATAAGATATATAGAATTCATATGCTGAAAACTACAAAACACTAACAGATTAAAGATCTAATAAATGGAGACATAATGTGTACATGGGTTGGAAGACTCAACACAGTAAAGATGTCAGTTCTCCTGGAAGTGATATCCAGATTTAATGCATTTCCATTAAAATCACAATGAGATTTTTTGTAAACATGACAAAATCATTCTAATGTTTGTATATAATGCATAGGAGCTAGAATTGACAAAAACATTTTGGAAAAGAAGAATAAAATGGGATAAATAATATATGATTGAACTCCTATGTGGTATATAAAACTGAAAGCAACAAATGAACAAACAAGAAAAACAAATGAACAGAAACTTATAGACACAGACAACCATGTAGTGGGTACCAGAGGGAAGGGAGTGGGGTGCTGGTAGCAGGTCAAATATATGGTGACAGAAGATTTGACTTTGGGTGGTGGGCACACAATGCAAGTGTTCAGGTGACACTTGAACACATGAAACTTGTATAATTTTATTTACTAATGTCACCCCAATAAATTTAATTTAAATTTTCTAAATGAGAAGAATAAGTGCACATGAGTTTAAAATTTAGTTTATAGCTACAATAACCAGACAATGGTATTGGCAGAGGGATAGACACAAAAATCAACTGAACAGAATGGAAAACCCCCAAATAGCCACTCCCCCCACTACCGTACAGCTCATTTCTTTATGAAAGACACAAAATCAATTCAATGGAGGATGAATAATTGTTTCAACACATGCTGCTGGAAAGATTTTTGATACCCATAGGGGGATGACTCTCATCCTAAATCTTACATCTTATACAAAAAATGAACTTAAAATAGATAATATATTTATATATAAAATGTAAAACTACATAATGCTGAGAAGATAACTTCGAAAAAATTTGGGAGAGCTAGGCTTGCTGAAGAGTTCTTATAGATGGCAACAGAAGCACAATCTATTTTAAAAATAGCTAAATTGGAGTTCATCAAAATGTAACACTTCCTCTGTGAAAGTCATATTTAAGGGAATGAAAAAGCATACCAGAGACTTACAGAAAATACTTGCAAACCACATAACTGATAAAGAACTGATATGCAGAACACATACAGCAACCCCAAAACTCAACAGTAAAAGACAAAAATTAAATAGGTAAAAGGGAGTGAAGAGAAATTTCATCGAATGAGATACGCAAATGGCAAATAAGCTCATGAAAACATAGCCAACACCACTTGCCATTAAGGCAATGCAAATGAAGACCATAACAAGATTACGCTATATTACCTATTAGAAGTGTTTTAAAAAATTAGAGACAAAATCTAAAGCTTCAAGGATGTAAAGAAACCAAATCTCCCTTTCATTGCTTGAGTGAACATAAGATAGTAAAGCCACTCTGGGAAATAGTTGAGTTGTTCCATAAAAACTAAATGTTAAATTATCACATGGACAAGTAAGAGGACCCCCAGACATTTACCACATATTAATAAAGCTATGTCCACACAAGTAGCTGTGCACAATTGTTTATACTAGATGTATTATAATAGCTAAAAACTGAAAAGAAATTCTTCAATTGGTTCATGATTAAACAAACTGTAGTACATCCATACCAGGGAATACTACAAAGCAAGGCACAGTAACAGCTATTGGTACCTGCAACAACTTGAATGTATTGTAAGGATTTTATAGTGAAAAAGACCAATCCCAAAGGTTGCATAGTATATGACTGTATTTATATAACATTCTTCAAAAGAAAAATATTATAGACAGATTGCTGGTTGCCCTGGATCAATAAAGGAGAGGCTTTTATAAATATGAATAGAAAAACTTGTTTTAAAATTTATGTGCAACTGTATTCAAACATCAGTAAAAAAAAGTAAAAAAAATGAGAGCAAGCACAGATATTTTTAATACTATCCTCACTAATATATTTCTTAGCCTTGGTGAAGGGAGTGTCTTTTGGACTTTTTTATGGGACATACTTGGTATGTGTGGATATGAAGGTAAATGAGAATAAATCCATTTCAACATTTCTATAAAAAATAAAATTTATATGAAAATTTAGAGGACATAGAACAGCCAAAACCATATTTTAAAAGATTAACAATGATGCAAGACTTTATCATTTGTAGCACCAAAGCTACAATAACTAAGACAGTGTAATAATAGCAAAGGTCATATAAAGAGTTTATGGAACAGAAGAGTACAGAAATAAACCTGTTGGCTTACTGACAATTCATTTTGAAGACAGCAGCAAAATAAATGGGGGAAGCAAAGGCTTTTCAACAAATGTTTTTTGCAAAACTAGATATTTATAAGGGGGAAAAATGGAAGCTCAAGTGCTACTGTGCAGAAAAATTACTTTGAGATGAATCACAACACCGAGATGTTAAAGTTAAAACTTTAGAAGAAGAAGTAATAAAAGAATATAGTTGTTATCTTAAGAAAGGCAAATATTCCTCCACAGGATAGAGGAAATAATCATAAAAGAAAAAATAAAGTGGTCTTTATTAAATTTTTCATCATCAAAAAAGGGTGTTATAAATAGGTAAGCCCTGGATGGGTAACTCAGTTGGTTAGCGCATCCTTCAAATATGCCAAGGCTGTGTGTTTGATCCCTGTTGAGGCACATACAAGAATCAACCAATGAATGCATCAATAAGTGGAACATAAATTGATCTCTCTCTCTCTCTTCCCCTCTCTCTCTCTCTCCCCCTCTCTCTCTCCCCCTCTCTCTCTCTCTTTCAAATCAATGAATAAAAATTTAAAAAATGAAAGGCAAGCCACAGAATTAGAAAAATATTAGCAAAATATATATCTAACAAAGTTCTTGTATCGTGAATATGTAAAAAATGTCCAAACTGCATAATAAAAAGACAAAGAAAGCAATAAAAATGCCCAAAAGACCTCTATGTACACATAACAAAGGTTTCAAATGGTCATAACGAAGCACAATAAAAAGGTGCTCAACACATTTACATCATTAAGAAAAAATAATTTGAAATAGATTGTAGATCTAAGTATAAATGCAAAACTATACAATTCCTAGAAATAACAAAGAAGAAAATATAGGTGATCTTTGATTTGTTGATAACTTAGATAAACCACAAAAGTACAATGCATAAAGAAAAGATTGGTAAGTTGGCCTTCATTAAAATTAGCATCCTCTGCTCTATGAAAAACACCACTAAGGAAAATACAGGCACACTTGGGGAGAAAATGTTTGTGAATCATATATCTGACAATGTACCCACATCCGGAACATACAAGAAGCACATAAAACTCCACAATTCGAGCACACACTTCCCAATTGTAAAATAAGCAAGAAGTCTCAACAGACACCTTACTAAGAAAGTTAAGCAGAGGAAGTATACGAAAAGATGCTCAACATTATATGTCATTATGGAGACACAACTCAAAAAAATTATCAAATATCACTGCACATCTAAAATAAAGTCCACAAAACTGAAAATGCAAAATTCTGGTGAGGTTGTGGAATAAGAGGAACTCTCTTCTTTGCTAGTAGAATCAAAATGGTATAGCCGCTTTCTTACAAAACAAAACACTCTTATAAAATGATTCAGGAATCATGCTCCATGTTATTTACCCAAATCAGCTGAAACTTATATGCCCACCCTAAAAGCTGCAAATGAATGTTTATAACAGACTCATTCATAATTTTCAAAACTTGGAAGCAACCAATATGTCTCTCAATAGGTGAATGAATAAGCAAACTGTGATACATCTATACAAAGTACTATTATTCACTGATAAAAAGATAAAGCTATCAAGCCACAAAAAGACATGGAGGATCCTCAAATACATATTGCTAAGTGGAAGAAGCCAATCTAAAAATGTTAAATACTATATGATTTCAACTATATGACATTCTGGAAAAGGTTACACTATGGAAACTGAAAATATCAGTGATTGTCAAGAATGGCAGTGAGGGAGGGAGAGAGGGAAAAATTGTTGGATCACAGGGGAGTTACAGAGTAGGTAAACTGTTCTGTGATACTGTAATCGCAGGTACGTGTGATGACGTTATACATTTGTCAAAATTCATAGGTTATCTGTTTGGTAAAATCCGTAGAATGCACCTCCCAAGAAAGAAAAGCTCAGGACTAGATAAGCTCACTGAAGAATTCTGCCAAACATTTAAAGAATTAACACAAAACCTCCCAAGACTGTTTGAAACATTTGAAGAGGAGGAAACACTTCAACCTCATTTTATGAGGTCAGCATTACCCTGATTCCAAAGCCAAAGACATTATAAGAAAATAGAAATACAGACCAATACTCCTGATGAATAATGATGTGAATCCTCAACCAAATATTGACAAACTGAATTCAACAACACACTAAAGTTGTTACACAGTCTTACCAAGTGGATTCATTTCTGGAATGCAAGGATGATTTAACATACAAAAATCAACCAATGTAATACATTATATTAACAGAATGAAGAACTAATCAACATGATAAGCTCAGTTAATGCCTAAAAGTGACAAAAGTCAACAGTCTTATGATTTAAAAAAAACTTAACAGTCTAGGAATAAAAGGAAACTACCTCAGCATAACGAAGACTATGGAAAGCCCTCAGCTAACGCCATGTCATAAAAGTTAACCATACATCTACATTATGATTTCACAATTCTGCTGTCTCGTATTTTCCAAAAGAACCAAAAACATATCTCTTGAAAAAGAATTCCACACAAATGCTCACAGCAAATTTATTCATATTGGTCAGAAACTGGAAGCAACTCAAATGACCATTCACAGGAAAATTCATAAACCCTACTTAGTATTTAAAATTGAATGACCTATGCATATATACAATAGTGTACAGGAAGCTAACAGACATGCTGAGAAAATGAAGCTGGGCACAAAAAGTACATGTTGTATGTTTCCAATCATATTACATTTTAGAAAGATCAAAAGTAATCTATTGTGACAAAAATCAGAAGAGTTTTCCCGGAGGTGATCACTGGAAAATGTCTGGAGAAAACTTTCTGGAATGATCAATAGTTGCATATATTTGTCAAAACTCATATGAATGAATGTATATGGAATATATGATCATTGGCTTGTATGTAAATTTTACCTAAAAGATGTTAAAAATTACCATACTCTGGTTATAGTTGATAGGTGTGTTTTACACAGTTGTGTGTGCTACTTATTCTGAAACTAATTTTATCCTTGAGGAATTTATCGATATATAAAACAATGGGAGCAAGTGATGTGCACCCATAGAAGGAGGGAATCCTAGAATATGCTTTATTTTATGAGTTTGGAGTTGGAGGGATCAGTATGTACTCATTTAATATATGATATATGTGTATAGATAGACACGTAGAAAATATATATACATTGAGGAATATACAAGTATTACATAGAAAAATTATATATAAGTTTATTTTTTTAATCTCTGTTCACTGACAGAAACCAGAAGCAGCGACACACCATTAGTAATGAACATACCTAGCTTCCAGTTCTTGATTTCTAAATGTCACGCTCAAAAGTGACAGGGCTACTTAGAGATGTAGTTGGCTCCATGGAAGAGACAGAAAACGTACAAAATGAGCCTGGAATGTATTTCTGTTTCAGACATTAAGGAATTGCTCGAATCTCACTGGAACCACCTAAAAGAGGATCCCACTGCATAGATATGAAGCAAAACATGCATTAAAATAAATTATGATTATAATATTAACATTAAGTAAAATAAAAATTATACTGATATATACACACATGTGTATACACATGTATACACATTAATGTGAGTACATTATTCAGGTAATGTATTTTGTGAATACATTAATGTATAAATATACAAATGAATGGATGAGTGAATAAATGAATAGTAGAAGAGGAAGTTCATCCTTACTAAATATAGCTCTTCAATTCTAAATAAAGGAAAAATATGAAGTAAGTGCTAACACTTGTAGGAAAAAGAATGATGAGCAAGAGAGTATTTATATAGTCTCCAAGTAGCTCCACATACATTTCTTACTAATTACAAGAAGAAAAATAATAACTTCACAAGGGAAATTCACCCAGCAGACCCCATTTTAACCGAATGTTCAAAGCTACCATTATGAATTTGGGGTCAAACTTTCTTCATGTGTCTCTTCAATGATGCACCAAAAAGGGCAAAACATCACATTTGTGGTATTTTTGCAAAAAGTGCACCTAATCATCAGGGAACATTTCATAAACCCCGAGTACATTCTACAAAATAACCAGTCTTCAAAATGTCAAGTTCAAGAAACACAAAGAAAGGTGGAGGAAATGTTCCAGATTTAAACAGGGTAAAGAGGTATGGCAATGAATGCAATGTGTGACCCTTAGATTGAAAAAGAAGTGGCTCTAAAGGAAAACTTTAGAAGTGGCTCTATTGGGAAACTTGAATATTCAAAATTTGCATATGGGCTCTGGGCTAGACAATGCTGGTGTTGTGCTATTCAATGGGAACTTAAAAATAGAAACGTTAGCGCTCATCAACTTCCATGGTCTAAATACTCCCACCAGGACTGATTTCAAGCTATCGATGGTTTAATAAAGGGCTGGCAAAATTTCTAAACATGCAACAATCATCCACCTCCATCACACCATTATAATGGCATTCCATCAATTTTAAATTTCTTATTTTAATAAGCATACTATCATTGTATAAAAGAAAGTCTCTTTTTTTCCCTTAGGGACACCAATGGAAAAACTTATGAGTACAGGAGAAATATTTCAAAATTACTTTCAAGTGGTACATAAAAATAAGGTGTCTGTATGTCTATATTTACAGAGATAATAAAAAGAATAGAGAAAATGTAAAAGATTTGCAAATCAGCATATAATATAGTGGGGGTTCCTTATATTATTCTTGCAATTTTGTGTAAGTTTGAAACATATATGTATTATATATATAATATATATATATATTGTGTAGAGAGTGCGGTCAAGGAAAATCATTCTGACAATGACACGCTAGTCAAAGTGTGAATGATGACAAGGACAGTCATATGAAAATCTATGTTATATGTAAACTATATCTCCATAAAGCTGGGGAAATTTTTTTAAAACTCTAGTGCAAGTTTTTAGGTCAAGAAAGGAAATGATAAAAAGGCATTGGAACTCAACAAAATGGAGAAGGCTAGAGGAAGCAGGGGTTTGTGTGTTGGGAAGGAAATTTCTCTCTTCTGGACACGTTAGCTCAGGTAAAAATCAACACAGAGATATATATTTTATTATTTTTTTAAATTATATTTTATTTTTCAATGACAGTTGACATACAATATTACATTAGTTTCCGGTGTACAATCCAGTAATTAGACATTATATAATTGACTAAGTGATCATCCTAATGAATCTGGTACCCACCTGGCACCACCCATAGTTATTAGAATATTATTGACCATATTCCCTATGTTGTACTATTTGCATCCCCATGAGTGTTCTAGAACTACCAATTTGTATTTCTTAATCCCTTCACCGCTTTCACCCATTCTCCCAATCTCCCTCCCACCTGGCAACCGTCAAAATGTTCTCTGTATCTGTGAGTCTGTTTCTGTTCTGTTTCTTCATTTATCTTGTTTTTTCAGATTCAGTAGCTGATATATATATAGATATATATATATATAGTCATTTTATTACTCATATTTTTTTAAGATTTCATTTATTTATTTTAGACAGAGGGGAAGGGAGAGAGAGAGGGACAGAACCATCAATGTGTGGCTGCCTTTAATGCACCCCCTACTGGGGACCTGGCCCACAACCCAGGCATGTGCCCTGACTGGGAATTAAACCTGCAACCCTTTGGTTCGCAGGCTGGTGCTCAATCCACTGAGCCACACCAGCCAGGGCTATTATTCATATTTTTTATTTTCTTCCTCTTCTTAAAACCCTTTAGCATTTCATGTAATACTGGTTTGGTGATGATGAACTCCTTTAGCTTTTTCTTGTCTGGGGAGCTCTTTTTTCATTTCATTGTATGCATGCATTGTAACGACATTGATGACATGGATTGAGGACACATTATGGGTCACCTCTCAACACTTATTTTTATCCTTTATCACCTATCTCAGTACCATGCTGAAAACAATACATTCAATAAACACTTATTGGTGCATTGCTTGGTATTTCTTATTTCATTTTAAACCAGGCCACCTGTCAACAAAAGTGTTACATTTTTTAGAATATAGATCAAATAGTTCAAATTCCAGTTAGGCTAATACTCTGCTTCAGCATTCCTTAACTTGTTTAGTAAAAGTGGTTGATGTCTTCTGACATAAACATCATGTGAGTAAACAATAGCACTTCTGCGTCATCTGATAATTAGTCACTGGGGAGAATAACGATGGTGGTATGTGTCATCTTGGGAAATGTGCTTTCTTTATTGTGAGAAAGAGAATAGTTTTGAGGATCATCTTTGAACTGCATAAACCTTTTGCTTGAACTTTATATCTGATACATGTTTGTTATTTTGTAAAATATTCTAAAAGTTTGTAATTATTGGTAGATATTTCTTGTCTTTTAAATATGCATTACATTTGCTTCAACAAGAAACATTAAGTAATTGAACTAATAAGAAGTACAGTCTCATATGTGTAATAGGCTCACTGGAAGAATTAATAAGCCAGTAAGTATAAGATCTCATTTTGAGATCACACTTTTGGTGACAATGGACCAGTGTGGAACAGGTCCCTGGTAGTCATGAAAGAAGCAGTGGTAGAAAAAAATCCATAATGAGATTGGACATTTGTCACTGACAAGGGCAGCAGAAGTGGGCATCTAATTTTTTTTGCAATGTTTTGAGACATGACTGCTTTCCAGAATATCTTTCTAAATTAATTTCTTAAATCAGGATTCAGTCACAGTGAAGCCATTCTCCAAGGGAATTCAAAAAAGCTGCAACCAGCTCTAACTATTCTAACACACCATAATCTAACCTATAACTAAAGCCATAATTATTTTAACCATTGTGTTCTAACCAACTATACCTATTCTGAGGAAAGACTCTAAAGAAAGTCTGGGAATGTTGCAAAGGATGATTTGAGACCAATTTGAAACACTAAACCATTGTGAAAAACAGTATGGAATTTCCTCAGAAAACTAAAAATAGAGCTGCCTTTTGACCCAGGAATTCCACTGCTGGGATTATACCCTAAGGACCCTGAAACACCAATCCAAAAGAACCTGTGCACCCCAATGTTCATAGCAGCACAATTTACAATTGCCAAGTGCTGGAAGTAACCTAAGTGCCTATCAGTAAATGAGTGAATCAAAAAACTATGGTACATTTACACAATGGAATTCTACGCAGCAGAGAGAAAGAAGGAGCTTCTACCCTTTGCAACAGCATGGATGGAACTGGAGAGCATTATGCTAAGTGAAATAAGCCAGGCAGTGAGGGGCAAATACCATATGATCTCACCTTTAACTGGAACATAATCAACAGAAGAAAAAAGCAAACAAAATATAACCGGAGGCAATGAAATTAAGAGCAATCTAACAATAGCCAGAGGGGAGGGGGAAAGGGATAATGGGGACAAGGGTTTTCAGGAACTACTATAAAGGACACATGAACAAAACCAAGGGGGAGGGTGGAAGCAAGGGAGTGAGGTGGGTTTGGCTGGGGTGGGGGGAAGTGGTGAGGGGAAAATGCAGACAACTATAGGAGACCGTTCTGCATTGTGTGGGTCCAGCTCCCACTCAGAAAGGCCAGTGGGGAGCAAGGTCCCACACACAGGACCCACACCCACAGATGGGCTCTCCTGTGGGGAATCAGGCCTGCATTGTACCTAGGCCACTTTGAGACTTGCTTTTGGCTAAAACTCCCTCACCTTGAATTGAGATAGCAAACATTTACTGCATATCTTTAAAGTAACTTCCTGAAATCTGTCCTAAACCTTCCAAGGATGAGTGTAACCAGTTCAACCACTTTTCCCTTTACATTTGCAAATGTCCTTCCTTTTTGATGTAATTAGCAACATCCTCTCCTTTGTTTTCTGTAAAAGGTAACCACCTAAAGTGAACCTGTGCATAGTAAATGAGGACTATTCTCAATGTAATGTGCCCAGAAAAGCAATAAAAGCCTGTCAAGGCAAGGGCCTGTGAGCTCTCCTCTTGAGAGAGTGGCCTGTGTCCCTTTTTCTCCACAAGACTCAGTATTCTGTGTGAATTTGCCTCGTCTCAGCCACAACACTGCAGACACTGTGAGCCAGTGTCCACATCAGACAACTGTCATTGAACAACAATAAAGTAATTTTAAAAGAAAAGAAACACTCATAGGAATGGGCAATTTCTGACCCTCTATGCTTCTTCACTCATTGTACCTTTAAAAATATCCCTTTCTTTAGAGCATTATATTGAGGTTGATTAAATTGATAACTCTGTTGAGGTAGGATAGGGAGAAATCCTACCCATTAATCTATGAGCATGTGCACTGGCCACTTTGAACAAATGTTACAATACTTTTTCACATATAAAGTAATGGGCAGAGGCCATATAATTGACTTTATGTATATACCTTCCCTTTTATTACAACAATATATCACTACCTAATAAAACTATTGATTTTAAACTCACAAATCATGTTATATTAAAATCCTAGAGTTAAGAACTGTATGATTTCATTCATGTGTGGGATATAAACCTGAAACTCATTGATGCAGACAATGATATGGTGGTTACCAGGGGGAATGGGAGTGGGGGTAGTTAAGGGTAAAGGGGACCAAATATTTGGTGATGGAAGATGATTTGACTTTGGGTGATGGGCACCCAATGCAATATACAGGCCATGTACCATAGAAATGTACACTTGAAATCTACACAATCTTATTAACCAATGTGACCCCAATAAATTTAATCATACAAACATATTTTCCATTGACTGAAGTAAGGCTTAATAAGTTGAAATATTTCCTAATATTTCATCATTGCTAGCTGCACAGTTAGTTTTGTGTACTTTTCAAAGATTTTAAACTTGAAGTCATTAATATTCTGGAATTTATATTTGTCTATAGTGGGAAGTAAAATCCAATTATTCCTTAAAATACACAATGATTTTTACCATCACCATTGTTTGGAGGATTCACAATTTTCCAATGATTTCCATGTGACTTTGGCACATTTTGAGCTCCCATGTGACTTTTGGATCTGCTTCCAGACTCTTTATTCTGTTCATTTGAGCAAGCAGTACAACCGCTGTGCTAACGGCACGTGGTTTTCCTTACTATAACTTTATAATAATTTTAATGATAGTAGGATAGTCTCATTCCTTATTCTTCATCAACAAATTCACTGTGGTACTCTTGGGCATTTATTTTACCCTTTCCCAGTTTAGAATCCATTAGCCGAGTTCCATAAACTTCTTGTTCAGATGTTTAAACAATGAAATTACATTACATTTAGAGGTTAACTTAGACCTTGGTGCCACGACAAACATGACATAGCCTTCTCATTCGATAAGCACCTTTATTTTCCAAGTAAGCTCTCTACAATACAACACTAATCGCCCATTTGTGCTTCAGTAATGACAATGGTAGTCTAGAAATCAATAAAAATGTATAGAAATTATTTCAATGGGTTTTCTTGAAATAAACCCAGCAGCAATTATTGGGCTTGCTTAGAGAATATACACCTTTTCTCAAATTAATGAGAATCAACTGCTATACTCTTGGTTATATGAAGTTAGTTCCCCAGTCCTTTATGTTACTTGGTAATAATTATTATTAAAATAGGACCTGATTTTCCCTGAATGTCTGAATTTTAAATTTCCCAAATTAAAATATTTTTATAGAATTGGTATTTTAACTTAAAAAACTCCACAGATTTTATACACAGGTGCATGTGTACGTACGTACGTATGTATGTATGTATCTGTGTATGTATCTATCCACCTATATTTAATTTCCAATAAACATTTTTTCATTTTCTTAAATTTCTTTTTATTGTATTTTTGCTTTTTTATTTTCTATTGTATTTTTTCCATTACCATTTAACTCCCTTATCCCCCTCCCCCCACAATCACCCTACTGCTGTCCATGTCCATGAGTCCTTTTTCCTTTTTGCTTGATCCCTCCACCCCCTAACCTCCCCACCCCCCCCATAGCTGTTAGCCTGCTCTCCATCTATGAATCTCTCTCTATTTTGCTTGCTAGTTCAGTTTGTTCATTATATTCCACATATGAATGAAATCATATGGTATTTGTCTTTCTCTGCCTGGCTTATTTCACTTAGCATAGTGTTCTCCAGGTCCATCTATGCTGTCACAGGAGATAAAATTTTCTTCTTTTGCAGCTGAATAGAATTCCATTGTGTAAATGTCTTGTAGTTGTTTTATCTACTCATCTAGTGATGGACACTTGGGCTGCTTCCATATCTTGGTGATTGTAAATAACGAACATAAGGGTGCTTATGTTCTTTCAGATTAGTGTTTTGGATACATCTGATAAGGGGTTAATATCCAAAGTTTATAAAGAACATACAAAACTCAGCACCAAAAAAACAACCAACCCAATTTAAAAAATGGGCAGAGGACCTGAATAGACACTTCTCGAAAGAGGACACACATGTTCAATACACATATGACAAGATACTCAATGTCACTAATCATCCAAGAAATGCAAATGAAAACCATGATGAGATACCACCTCACACCTGTCAGAACAGCCATCATCAATAAATTAATGAACAACAAGAGCTGGCGAGGATGTGGAGAAACGGGAACCCTTTTGCACTGTTGGTGGGAATGCAGATTGGTGCAACCACTGTGGAAAGCAGTATGGAGATAACTCAAAAAATTAAAAATATATTTTTGCCATTAGCATTTATCCCCCTTCTACCCTCCACCCCCACAATCACCACACTATTGTCCATGTCCATGATTACTTAGGAAAACACCAATAAGTGAAAAAAATCACACATAGCCCTGGTCAGTGTGGCTCAGTTGGTTGGAGCACGTCCCATGACCTAAAAGTTGTGGGTTTAATTTCCAGTTAGGGCTCATGCTTAGGTCGCAGGTCCCGGTGCATATGATCCCTGGTCCAGGCACGTATGGGAGGTAACCAATCAGTGTTTCTCTATCATATCAATGTTTCTCTCTCTCACTTCCTCTCTCTCTAAAAGCAAAGAAAAAATACCCTTGGGTGAGGATGAAAAAAAATTACATATACAGGGTCTGGTAGAAGTAACACCTGCTTGAGTGTGGATGGTAGGGTAATACTATGCATGTAATAATTTACAGTTTTAATTTGAACATGTCACCTAAAATGTCCTATGGTATGCTTGAGTGTGATACTGTTATGTTACAGAATGGCATGCTTATGATTTTGTAATACAAGATTTTGTAATGAAAAAAAGGTGTTATATGTGCTGGACCCTATATATTTTCAGGGACAGTCTTTGGCATTAAAGTGATTGTCTCTTATATCTGCACCATCTTTTCTATAGATTTGTCACATAGGTGCATCATCGTGATATCACCAACCTGAGAATCCTGTAGAAAATATCATTTCCAAGCATCACACAACAAAGCAAACCATCCTTCAACTATACTGTGCTATTTCTATAAGGGATACTCCTAACTGTTTTTGATTTGTTATTTTCTTGGATGCTTTTGATATTTAGATTAGTAAGTTATATTTGTTAACTTCTATAACCAATAAAAACTACATGAGGCATTATTCTAATTATGTAAATGAAAACTCAGGGCTTAATGATTAAGTAACCAACCCAAGGCAATACAGTTAATAAGTGGAAGACATTAGAAAACTGTTATGTCTGACATCAATGTTTTAAATACTTTTGTGTACCTTTCCAAGAATAATAAAGTAAAAATAATTCTAATGAATTTGTGGCTAAATGCTGATTGCATACTTACTGTTTTGAGAGATGATCTGAAGTTTAAATTGACATTCTAGTTGCTCACATGAGCGTGTGTTCGCTGACATTGAAAGACCTTGAAAAACTTAAGGCTCTCTGGGCCAGCCATCACTGTTCATGCATTTCCTAAACCAATGTTCACAAGTGTGGGAGAGAAGAGCTATCCCAACAGACAAGTAAAAACTTGTGAAACCAGAAATATTTAAAACTAATGACCTGAATGTGAGTCATATACTTGAGTGTCTTTGAGTTAAGTGTGCTTTGGAGCATTTTAATTATTATGTTTTTCTATAGAGAAAAATGACTTGAAAAAATATATTTCATTAGTTATGGAACATATTGTGCGTAGGTAGACTTAAAAGGTCGTAAGTTTCACACAAGAAGAACCCATCCATTTCATCGTCGAGGGAAGTAAGGATGCAATAATTTCAATTATTCCTGAAGAACTAGAAGTAATTACCAAAACTAATTATATTGGTCTGGCTTGAGGTTAACAGCTGGGAAAGAGTGACACCTGGCTCTCTACAAAGGACAAGCAATTAGAAATGTTTTCTTGAACTCATTGTGAATGGAGTTTATGAAAATTAAATTTAGTTAATATGTCCAAAGTTCAAAGTAAGCATTTCAATGGATAATATGTAAAATTTTAGGATCAGGGTATCAGATGTGTTATGAATTGATAGGAAGCAAAATCATAGCTTCCTGCAGAATAAAAGGTTAACTTTCCAATTTAATTTTTTCAGGGTACAAATTCTTATCAGATGTGAAGTGGCAGCTTAGGGTAGAAACAGATGCAGCAATTTTCAGCATAACTTACCTTGGTCCCCAGAGTCCCTCACAAGAGGAACTCAGATGCTGGTGAGATGAACAACGCAATGTAAGATCAACTCATGCTATCAAATTGCCCCTTTGGCTCAGGTCTTCAGTCACCAAACGGAAATAACTTCAACAAATGAAATACTTCCATTTCAGGAAATGTTTATCAACCTTGTACTTGCCCTGTTCTTGACTCAAATGCGGCACCAGAAGAGGAAAATACTGTTGACCCTTCAACAACATACGGTTGAACTGCACAGGTTCACATATACACAGATTTTTTTTCAATAAATACTGTAAATGCATTTCCTTATTATTTTCTTAATGATGTTTTCTTTTTTTCTTTTTCTTACTTTATTGTAAGAATACAATATATAATACATAAACATATAAAACGTGTTAATAGACTGTTTACATTATCCATAAGAATTCCGTCCACATTAGGCTATTAGGAAAGTTTTTGTAGAGTCAAAATTATATGTGGATTTTTGACGGCATGATAAGGTCAGGGCCCCTAACCCCCATATTGTTCAAATGTCAACTCTTATTTCCTAAAGGAAGAAAGCAGACTTTCCTTGAACAGTACTCCTAACTTCAGCTTTCCAGTGTCCAAAGGAAGCCCAGCTTTCTGTGTTGGAAAGGATCCTATTCCCCACCCCCTGGCTGATTTGAAGGTCTTTGCTTTTTATCTTGAGATTAGTCTCACGTGCAAGTAGGTGACACATGGGGTTGTTAGCCAGACAAAGTAGAAAAATTCAATGTTTTATTTCAAAAAAGCCTAGGTACCTGTTGATATTTTAAATTTATGTCTATGTTTACTTAGAAGTTTTGCTATGCTCGAATGTGAACACTTCATAATCTAGTAGTTTGCATGCCCCTTCTCTCTTCATTTACCAACTTTGATGGACCGTGGAGTTTCTGTGATAGAACTTGATGAAAACCTTAAGGAATACAGGTACAGTGGGGAGGATTGGCCGCTTTTAACTATACTGAAGATTTTAAAGAAAGAAAATGATAAATTCAGAGTTTTATTTTTACATTTAATTAAATTTATTAGATCGATATTGGTTAATAAGATTATATAGGCTTTAAGTGTACATTTCTGTGATACTCGATCTCTGTATTGTATTGTGTGTTCACCACCCAAAGTCAAATCGTCTTGTCATCACATATTTGACCCCCTTTACCCTTCACTACTCCCTACCCAATTTCCCCCTGGTGACCACCATACCGTTGTCTGTGTCTGAGTTTCTGTTTGTTTTTCTTTGTTCATTTTTTACTTTCAGTTTTCTACCCCACATATGAGTGAAATCATACAGTTCTTGATGTTTTCTGTCTGACTTGTTTTGCTTAGCACGATATTCTCAAGCTCCATCCATCACAAAATTCCTAGCTCATGGGACCATTATCATGTCCCCAGAAGTTCTTAACTCAAAGACTTTAGATTAGCACAGGCAAAAATCATGTATTAATACTAAGTCTATTTCTGTGGGTTATTGGATTATAGTCTAGATTTATTTCACAAGCTCATACACATTTCTTATGTAAGAGTTATAAGGATAACAATAGGACCCTGAAAATAAGGTGCTACTATTTGAGAGGATTTGGGGGACCTCTGCGCACCCAAACCTTGCTTACCCTCCCCTGCTGGTAGAAGCATCCTCTCTGTCCCATGTGAGGTGAAGCTTTATTCAGACATGCTTCAAGTACCATACAATCTACCTAACTAAGGTATGCAATTTGATGTGCCTACTCCCAGGCATGTACAGTGATCGCCAGTCAATTTTAGAACAATTTTATCTCCTCAAAAAGAAAAAAAAATGTATGAGATGAGGTATCTAAAGCAGTCAGACTCTTAGAAATAGATAGTGGAATGGTTTTGCCTGGGGCAGGGGTGGGGAGGTGGGGAACAGTGGTTTTTCAATGGATACAGAGTTTCAGTTTTGCAAGATGAAAAAGTTTTAGAAATCTGTTGCACAACATTGTCCATACAGTTACTACTACTGTACTATACATTTAAAAGAGTTAACATGGTGAAATTTTGTTATATGTTTTTTACTACACTAAATACCCTTTAGTAATCAACTGTCTATTCACTCATTCCCCCCGCCCCCACCCCACAAGCTTTACGTAACTGCTTACTTTCTGTATAGTTTTACCTGTTCTGGACATTTCACACAAAAGGAATCATATAATACGTGGTCTTTTGTGACTGTCTTCTTTCAATTAGGATAATGTTTTGAAGGTTCATCTATGTGGTACATGCATCAGTATTTCTCCATTCCTTTTATTGGTAGAGTAATATTTCATTGTGTGGATATTCCACTTTGGATAATGCATTCATCAGTTTATGGATATTTGGGTTGTTTTACCTTTTTACTAAGATAAGTAATGCCGCTATGAACATTTATTTCTCTTGGGTATATACATAGGAATGGAATTGCTGTGTCCTATGGTAACTGTATTTAACTTGGAAGAATTGTCAAACTTTTTATATTTCTACTTGCAGTGGATGATGGTCCCCACTTTCCCACATGAGAAAGCAACACATTATTTCTCTTTTGCTGGATTATAGCCATCCTAGGACATGTGAAGTGGCATCCGGTTGTGGTTTTGATTTACATTTCCCTACTGACTTATGATGTTGAACACATTTCCATGTGCTTATTGGACTCTCTTGTAGCTTCTTGGGAGAAATGTCCACTCTTATTCTTTGTAATTTTTAAATTATACAGTTTGTTTTTATTATTAATGAGTTCTATGCAGTTTTTATATACTCTAGATAACTGTCCTTATCTGATGTATGATTTGCAAATACTTTTTCCATTCTGTGGGTTTCCTTTCCACTTTATTAATGGTCTTTTTTGAAGCACAAAAGTCTTTAACTGTTATGCTTAATAAAATTTCTACTGACAATATTTTGTAATTTAGAGGGTACAAGTTTTATACTTTTTGTTAAAATTATTCTTGAATATTTTATTATTTTGGTGCTATTATAAATGAAATTTTTTGTTAAATTCATTTTCAATTTTTCATTGATTTGTTGAATAGTTTTTTTAATCATTAAAGGGGTTTGAATTTTGTCAAATGCTTTTACTGCAACTATTAACACAATCATGCATTTTTGTTTTTTCTTTTATTAATACACCTTATTTTATTTTTGTTTGTTGAATTGTCATTGCATTCTGGGATAAATCCCACTTTGCCATGGGATATAATTCTCCTTACATATTTTTGTATTTAGTTTGTTAGTATTTTGTTGAAGATTTTGGCATCCGTAACCATAATGTATATTTGTGTGTAATTTTATTTGCTATTGATATCTTCATCTTGTTTTTGGTGTCAGGGTTATACTGGCCTTATGGAATAAGTGGGGAACTGTTCCTTTTTATTTTTGGAAGAGGAATTGATCTTAATTATTCTTTAAGTAATTGGTAGAATTCAGCAGCAAAACTATCAGGGCCTGGGCTTTTCTTTTTGCTAGTTTTTTGATTGCTAATTCAATGCCTTTACTTGTTATAGGCTGCTCTGTGTATCTGTCTCAGCCTCAGTAAATTCTAGTAGTTTGAATCTTTGTAGGTGTTTCTCCACTTTATCTGTTATATAATTTTTAGCAAAAAGTTGACTATAGTATCCCTTTCTAATTATTTTTACTTGTAGGGTGAGTATTAATGCCATTTCATTCTCTTTTATCTTGGTTAGTCAAGTTAAGATTTGATAACTTTGTTGATCTCTAAAAAAACAAAATATTAACAAAGTTGTTGTGGCATTGAACAATGCCCTAGAGCAAATGGACTTAACTGATATATATATATACAGCTCCTCATTCGAAAGAAGCAAAATACACATTCTTTTCAAATGCACATGGAATATTTTCAAAGATAGACCACATGATAAGATACAAAACAAGCCTCAACAAATTCAAGAAAATTGAAATCATATCAAACATTTTCTCTGACCACAAGGGTCTGAAACTAGAAACCAACCCCAAAGGAAAAAACCCAAAACACTCAAAATCATGGGGATTGAATAGCATGCTATCAAACAATGAATGGGTCAAGAACGAGATTAGGGAAGAAATCAAAAAGTTTCTGGAAACAAACAACAATGAACTCACAACATTCTAAAACTTATGGGACACAGTGAAGGCAGTCCTGAGAGGGAAGTTCATAGCGATACAGGCCTGCCTAAAAAAGATAGGAACATCTCAAATAAACAACCTAACCCTACACCTACAAGAACTCGAGGAACAACAAAAGACAACCCAGAGCAAGTACAAGGAAGGAAATAACCAAGATCAGAGCAGAATTAAATGACTTAGAGACTAAAAGCACAATTCTAAGGATCAATGAATCCAGGAGCTGGTCCTTTGAAAAGATAAACAAAATCGACAAGCCCTTAAGTAGGCTCACCAAGAAAAAAAAAGAGAGGACCCAAATAAACACAATCAGAAATGAAAGAGGAGAGACTACAACTGATACTACAGAAATACAAAGGATTGTAAGAAATTACCATAAAGAAGTATATGCCAAGAAATGTGAAAACCTAGATGAAACGGACACATTTCTAGAAAAATATAATCTTCCAAAACTCAATGAAGAAGAAGCAGAAAGCCTACAGGGGTGGAATGATGATGTATTATGTCCACAAGTATCTGCAAGTACCAATAAAAACTGAGAGCTCATGTCCAAAAGTACTTGAATTATTTGAGTGTTTGTATTTCCCTCATGTACAATTACCTAAGTAAATGGACACAGATACTTTGTGGATGCAGTAGGAGACTAATTACCACATTCCCTTGTTACAGAATCCTTTCTCCTGGGGAAGCAGATTCTCTTTCAATCAATGGATTTCTGGTCTAAAGGCTGGTTGTGATTCATGAACTAGGCAAGAGATCATGACATTTTGGCAGGTGGCTGTGCCCTGTTATTCAACTTTTATTTATTCTGGTTTTATAAGGTGTTCAATGCCATTATTGGTCACTCATCCTTCTTGCCTCTAAGGATGTCATTTTCCAGTAACTATCTCTGTAAATCTCCATAGATCAGGCCACCTTTGCTGTCACTCTAACTTTGCAGTTTATCAAAATAACTGTGCCAACCTTGTCTTTGATGTTTAAGCACAGTCACATGATCTCTTATTTTGGAAACGATCATCCTCATTGTTACCAGGGAGCTCATTTTAGTAGCAGAATTTCCTGCTAGCCTTGGCTGATTGACGATATCCACCACTGAGCTGAACAATGATGTGGTTGCCCCGTGACTAGAACATTCCTTGCTGCTCTGGTAAGCAGCATATTATCATATTAGCTCCCCATACAACAAAATTACCTGGTGATTTACATCCTTGTAGAACATATCACTCTAGCATGTCCTTGTCTCAGAGGCTTTTGATACCTTCTTCCACTCTCCATCCTGGCAGTTCGAATAACATTTCTACTTTACTTGGTGTGACCCAAGAGAACTTCTCCAAACTTCTAAGAGTCATGTCAGCAGCAAGTTAGTACCTCTTTCAGGCTCCTCTCTGGGGAGTTCAATTCAGAGCTCTGGAAAATATACTCTTTATTATTCAAGTATATGTCCAGCGCTCCTTTCCTCTTCATTCAGCACATTCAGGATCCCATTCAAGAAGTGATTCTTTGGCTCTTGCTGGTATATTTTGGCCAGAACATGCATCCATGCTTTGGGATATGGTCTCTTTCCTCCCAGGCTGACCAAACATTTCTCTGGCCAGGTAATAATGGAACTTAACTCCAGTTTTTGAACTAATGGCCAAGGTGAGTGGTAGAGCTAAATTCTAAAGGGGAGTTCTCTTGCTTGCAAGGCAGAAGCCTTCGTACCTTCTTCAAGGAACGTGGGAGTGAGAGACTTTACCAGGAAAGAGTAGGCCTCTTCTGCATGGCCAAAGGGATCAGGGGAATATGGAGAGTCAAGATTTGCCAGTGCATCAATTTAGATGTTTTCCATATCATACTCAGGGTCCAGCACTTTCCAATATGGACCTGAACCTGGCATGGCAGAGCCGCGTGGCTTGAGAAGTCAAATGTATTTCAAACTCTGCTACTCTTGGCAATGGGCTTGATCCTCAACTTTCTCTTCCCTCTTCTAGCAGGATATGAAATACTTTTTATGCTGCTAATAAGGCCCTCTTAGCTTCCCACTAGTCCTTCAGTTGTGATTAATTACTCTCAATCTTTCGCTGTCTCTTTCAAGAGTTTTATGTCAACAGACACTTATTCCCTTATAATTAGTACTTCCCCTTGTGTTGCCACCCTTCGAGGCCAGGCAGGTTCATGGTATTCATGCAGATGGAAAAATGTTCACGGAGCCATTGGGATGTCTGGCATGCCTTTATTCACGGGTGGACAAGCCATGCACGCTGGAAGCTGCGTGTCTATCTACATGTCTCATGTCATGGCCCCTGCTCCCCAGTGTGGCACCCATCATGGCACCTGTCCCCTTGCATCCCTCATCATCATCACCCCCAGCCGGGAGTCTCTACCTGTTTAAGTACTAGAGGGGAACAAAGCCAGCAAACTGCCAGAAATGATATAACATAACGTAATTCTGTACATGTGAGCCTGCTTCACGTTATGGGAACAGTTTCTCAGACCCAGTCTAAGGGCTTTGAGAATACTAGTTATCAGGCTCCTTAGCTACCACTAAGGGAACACTGCTCCCCTTGGCTACCCAGACACCTGGGTGAGGAAGCCAGACTGTCTCCACTTACTCTACACCCCTATACTTATCATTGGTCCAGTATATTACCACAGCTAGTGCCTGCCCTTCCTTGGTACGCTGTTCTGGTTCATCATGGGTGAAAGTTTTAATTACTGGCATGCTACCACTGGATTTCAGGGCTCCATCTGCCTCCAGTGATCAAATTCTCCTTGCTAGCTGAGCCACAGGTGATTAGTTCCAAAGGATCATCTTCACATCTTCTTTCTGGCAACAATCCAGGTACCGACTGTTGCAATTTAGGCCTCCTAGGAAGGAGACTCAGAGATGGAGATTACTGCTCAGGCATTACTCAGTACCTTCACTGGTGGAGGGCCGAAGTCAGCAGCACGTCGTAGCAGAGGAAGAAGATGGGCTGCGATGCTGCCACAACCAAGGACTCGGCCAATCTCACAAGGAACTCTGTGATTAGGATGACCCTGCAGGGTAGCCCCAAACTTGGAATGTACACCGAGCCTTTACACTTTTGGCATTGATCCGTCATTGAATGTGGGTGTGACCACAGACAAGGCAACACTCTTCAGTGGAAGGCAATAACAAGGAGAAGGACTCATTGGTTACCTACAATATTCCCATCAGCTGGGGGATGAATGTTTCAGGACAGGCATACCCTGTGTTTGCACGTGGCTTTATTGCGCTTCACAGATGTGTTTTTGTAACAAAATGAAGCCAAGAACCCTCCACCAGAAAACAAGACCACGACTCTCTCTATCGAGGTGGTTAGGAGCAGAAGCCTCAGTTTCTCCAAGGTATGCCTGTGTTGTAGATGAAGGATTTGGTGGCGGCACCCAGGACCCACTGCAATACACAGTCAGAATTGTTATATTTTCCTGGAAAGTTTTATTCGCCAAAGCTATTGTATTTGTATACTCACACCGGCTTTTTGGGTTGGTAATGTCTTACTATATCCTTATCTTTATACGTTCAAACTTTCCATTCTCTTTGGGCTATTTTGTGTCTCTTTTAAATAATATGCCTTTAAAAATGATCCTGCTTAAAAGCTAAGAATTTTCTCATCTCATGTTCCTTACCCACGGCTCATACTGATACTGTGCTAATAATGTATAAATTGTGAGACTGGTTTTTTATGGATATACTGTCTCCTTTTTCTGTTCTGTTATTTTTATTTCTTTATTTTTAAATACACAATTTCATGAAGATATTTGTTCAGAATTACTGCCATATGTCTTGCAGTATTACCTGGAGATTTTTCCCCCTTATTTGAATAATTTACTAAAAATGTGGTTTTTTGTTAATATGGGTTTTACATGGCAAATTTTCTATGGTTTTGTGATTCCTAAAAATATGTTAGCTATGATTTTATGACTTAATGATGATTTCATTAAAAATGGCAAATTGCGTGTTCAAAATTTTGTATCCTTCAGATTATTAAAAATCATCCTCTATTTAACCTTGAAAGTAGTTTAGTTGGGAAGTCTAATGCTGCATATGAGACATAGTCTTTTCACTAAAAGATCTTTACACATTTTTCTTTGTCTTGGATATTCTTAAACTTTACTAAACTTTTATTTTTCTTCATAATCTTTGTCACTCAATGAATTATTTCAACCTGACATTCTTTATTCCTTATATCTATAATGTATTTCAGGATTATATTTTATGAGACATATATTCAATATTTCTTCAAATATTTCTATCTTTTTGTTTTTCATTATCCAGGGTTACTATTAGTTGGATTTTGGAATTTCTACTGCTATATAATCCATATGTTTTTAACTTTTGTTTTATACTTTTTATTCCTTTATACTTTTTCTTTCCAGGGCAGTTTCTCAGCTCAAGGTTAAATTGACAAATGTTTCTTTAGCTGTGTACATTCTACTATTTATCTGGTTTCATCTACTATTACATTTTCATATTAATATTTCCCCTTTGTTCTTTTATTACGGGTTCTTATTCTTCTCATGTTGCTAATATATTCCCTTATTTCTTTTACTACATGTATGTTGCTTATTTACAAAGTTTAGTCCACCTGAACCCATTTTGCAGTTTATTGTTTTATCTTTTAATATAATTTTACTCCTCTGGTGTTTCGTTATTTTGGATTGTATATGCATATTTTTACTGGGTGTGATAAATGGTGTAGATCAGGGGTGTCAAACTCATTTTCATCAGGGGCCACATCAGCCTCGCCTTCAAAGGGCCGAATGTAATTTTAGGACTGTATAAATGTAACTACTCCTTAACTAGGGGCAAGGAGCTCTACATTTGGC
Source organism: Desmodus rotundus (assembly GCF_022682495.2). Lineage (NCBI taxonomy): Eukaryota > Metazoa > Chordata > Mammalia > Chiroptera > Phyllostomidae > Desmodus > Desmodus rotundus. The sequence goes on from NC_071400.1 coordinate 79,560,983, forward strand.
CCTTTGAAGGCAACCACGAGGCTGATGTGGCCCCCGGTGAAAATGAGTTTGACACCGCTGGTATAGATGAAGCGCTGAAGGACCTATAGCTGTAAGTAATTTAGGGTGAAGGGCAGAATGGAGGAGTCTGAGGGACCACACTTAATCACTTCTCACGTTGTCAAGGAACTCATCACATCTGAGGTTCAGGTCAAACACTTCAGGAGAAGCAGCATTGGAAGGATACTCCCTATAGTATAATCCACTGCACTGTTGAAGTAGAAGACTTCAGCATGAAAGTTGTAGATACATACTTATTTTATAACATAGCACAAATGTCTGTTTTATCTTGCCAAGGATTCCAAATTTTATTGGAAGGAAGATGGCCACAGATGCAGGACAATTAGGAGAGCCACTTTTGGCTTCCTAGGGGACCTGAGAGGACATATCGTTTCCAGGGACACTGTTGTGCAAAAGAGCATCTCAACAGTTCTGGTAAGTTCCATTATTTTCATATTGCCATTTTGTATTCAGCATGTGGATCTACATTCAGGGAGGACTTCTGTGAATAATATAGAATATATGTTGGTAGCTGGGCTCATCTAGGTTTGGATGAAATTTAGTATCAACATGGGAACATCCTTATAGAGTCTGTACCTAGATACCCCTGAACAGTATTTTGCACACAAAATTCCATGAATATTAAATGATCATTGCCCCTCAGTACCAGTTACTGCAAATTTTTGGTGTCTCAGATATTCTCAAAACAATAAGGCATTTTTATTGCCCTCTGAGAGTTTGCATTTCAAAATGGTAATTTGAATGCCATTATCACCACTTAAATTTTTAAATAACACAATTATCTTATTTATAGAAAAAATTTTAATCTTTTATAAAATCTACTCTTAATTAATTGTAAGAAATCATATCTCTCTTGTGGAATAATAACTTACTAATGGTAATGAAAATATGTATTATTCAACATTAAAATATGAAGTATGGTTTATTATGAAAATAATCAGCTTTAATAATTAGAATATCTTTATAGTACAGTAGGCATTATTTTGTTGGTTTGTTTGATAGTATCTTTTTAAATCAAATATGTGAAAACTTTATATTTAAAGGCGAAAAAATTATTACTTTGCTGAACTTTCCACTTAGTCCAAAAAAGATTCTATTCTCAAAATAATTTGTGAAATTTCTCCTTTGGACATAATGGGGGAACCAGCATACATTCTTTGGAAAATGCTCAATGGTCATAAACTCTCATCTTCTGAAATTAATCTAATTCATAGATATAATCTAAGAACATACACAACTTTACCTCCTGAAAATGTGAATGACAAAGCTACCACAGGTCTCTGATTTAGAGGAAATTTCCAAGGAATTAAAAAAATATTTTCAATGAAAGTATTTTCTTTAGAAGGGGTACAGCGCCTTCAAAGATATCCTCTTTGAAGTACAGAACTTATTATATATATAAACATTGTTATATATGTAATTATATTTCTCATATCTTTATGATTATATTTTCCATATAGCCAGAATGAAAAAATAATAATTAATGGAAACTGTCATTGTCTTTTTGTTCATTTGTCTGCTTGTTTTTTCTGTTTTCTTTTTTCTTCTTTAATGATCTGAATTATCCAAATGATCTATTTGGGTATATTCCACCTTCTATTAAAACTGTTCAGTTTTGCTCATGGCAAACAAATCATAGATTTCAAAGAAATTATTAATATTTTAAGAAAACTGAAAGCTGCCATACGTTTCATTGATAGAGAAATAAATGATATTTTCAAAAATTTAAATGTTTCAAGTATTAAATTACTTGACACTCAGGAAGAGGCTATTAATTGAAATAAAATAGAATTTATTAAGCAATCTTTTAAAATATATTCTTAATAGCATTGATTACGTAAATAAGAATACATCTTTTACAATATTTTAATAAAATATTGCTTGCCTGTACAAAAAAAGATATATTATTTATCTTTAATTACAAAAAAATTGTGGTGCTTCCAAGACAATAAGTAATGCAACTCTTAAATGAACAAATTAAGTCACTTTATATGCTGGAGATTGAGACCAGATGCCTTTTATGACCTTATATTACACAATTATGATCCTGTGCTTCCATATTTTGTGAGCACCAGACCCAAGAATATCCTGAATTGAATGAATCTTTTAGCATATTAGCATGGTAAAATTGCATTTTCAATTAGGTATTGCTGACTGTATTATTCAGACTGCTTATACTGCTGTTTGATAAGGTAGTAAAGCATGATTCAGAACAAAACAAAGTTAAATGCATCCCAAAGAAATAGAAAGTACCTTGTTGTTTCTTTTTTCTTGGTCTAAGATTCAGAAATCACATAACCTCTATTTTATCACTGTCTTCCAAAAACCACAAACTCCCTGTTATGTTGTGCCCTACCCTAAACTTCATGATGTGAATGTTGTTTTCAGTGTTCTTAATTTTGCTTTTTATTTTCATTTTTTTTTCAACTCAATGCATTGATTTTCAAGTTCATTAGTTGTTTTAGCCCTCCTACGGTGTAGTACTATGGTCCTTGAAGAAGTTGAAAGTGTTTTGCATAGCAATTGTTCTAGGGAGTCACACTATAATGCCAATTAAAAAATCAACTGCTAAATAGATGCAGACAGTATCATTGTGATTCTGAATGACTTTCAGAAATCCTATGCAGGTAAAAATTCTCTTCCAAAAGAAATTTCAACAAAAAATTTTACTGGAACAGATTACATGACAGAAGGACTATGTTTGTTTGTTTGTTTTTTTAATTAAAGATTTTTTAAACAATAAATCAGCTCCCAAACTATTTATGTTTAATACACAAAATAACTTAGTAACTTTGTTATGGTTGGTTAAATCAGTAGAGGTGATAAAGTTATTAGATCAGTAAATAAGGTTTTTCTTTCTGAAGACTGATGTGATCATCAAAGCAAACTTCACTTTTGATTAAATCACCCAAATGTATCTTGCAACCTTGCTATAATCACTTACCAGTTCCAGGAGAGTTGTTGTTGTTATTGTTGTTGATTGTTTCAGATTTTCAACATAGATGATGTCATTTGTGAATAAAGACAATTTATTTCTTCCTTCCCAATCTGTTTACCTTTTCTTTTCTTATTGCATTAGCTAGGGCTTCCAGTCCAATGTTGAAAAGGAGTTTTGAGAGGAAACATCCCACCCTTTCCTAATAGTTGACTTTTGTGGAAAAGCTTGAGTTTCTCGACATTAAGTATGATGCCATCCATTTAGTTTATATCTTTTAGGCTTAATTGTTCCTCGGTACAAATCTTGTACACTTAAAAAATCTTTATTCACAGTTATACCATTTATACATGCTCTTGTAAATGGTAACATCCAATAAAATTACAAATATTTGTGTTAATGTTGCTATAAGCAACATTGCTTGAAGCTTATTTCATAAGTATCTGACCTTTATTCTCTAATAAATGAATATCCAAGCAAGTGACTCAACCATGGATCCCGAAAGCAATTTAGCTCATTTTATATCTAACATCCTCATTAGAACCGCCATTTCCTGAGATCTCAGCTTTCAAACAAACCATGAATGAATCTAAAGATTACCAACTACATCATTGTGCACTGCTTTCGCCTTACATCAACTGAGTGCACTTAGAATAAAATACAAAATCTATAATATAGCCTACAAATCACTACGTGACTTGAGTGCTGAACACTTCATCAGCCTCATCTCTTGCTCTTCTCTCCCCCAGTCCCCAACTTTGCTCCAGAGCCATTACCAAATTTTCGTTTCTCCAACATGATTGTACCTGCCAGCGATTTGTAATGTGTTACTCCTTCTGCCCACATTTCACCCATTTTCTTACTTCTCTCCTGTGGTTATTTCGTGCAACTTACAATCGTATTTATATAAATATTGTTTTCATAGTGACAATTTTTCCATCCATTTAAACTTTGATTATTACCTCCACATTATAATCTTAGTTTTCTCTGCTGTTTTTCCTCATAGCACATATTACCGTTTATATTTAAAAAATATTTTTTGTAAAATGACTCTTGCCAAAGTGCCAGGAAAGTAGCAATTGTTTCTGCCCTGTTCACTGATGTTGGTCTTCTTGGTGTGTTCTGTCTGATCGATCATGGGAATGAATAAACAGATGTTAATTTCAAGGAAATAATAATAGATTCTAAATGAATATATGATTGAATGAATGAATGAATGAAAAAAGAACCATTTCAAGGACAAAACTGTAATGGAAATTCAAGCAGGAAGTCCTCAAGGCTTCAACATGAAGAATCAAAGCTAATGCCATTCATAGAAGGCAAGCTAACACAATGCGTTGAAAATGGGAGGAGCACTAAAATATGTGAGTCTGAGTTTGGAAAGGTTTTCTCATCCTCTAGAAGAGAGCCACAAACACCTGTTGTAAGATACCTGCAGCCCTAATGGTAAGAAAGAAATTAACTGAAAGTCAGAGATAGGACAAAGGAGCATTCAAGGGAATAAACCATGAAAGAATTAATAGAAAGTGAAAAAGAATTCTGAAGAGAGATTTCCTCAAATTTATGAATTTCCATATGTGGAGTTAATTATTATATCTTCCAGTCAAGTAAAATTACAAAACACCCTATCAAAGAGGAAAAACATAATATATAGGTCCATATACAGCTAACATCTCCCCACCTGATTCTAATAATGCAAAGTCTCTGCTGTAATTCTCCATAGTGAACAGCACTGGTTCCGTGTTTCAATTTACTGTCATTCGCAAACGCAATTAATGTGCTTTTTACTAGGGATTCTAGTTTCCTAATAGAAATATGCTAAAATCTTTTGATAAAACATAAAATCTATCTTAGAACAGTTTATGTCCATCAAATTTATGGTTTGCCAAATAAAAAGTATTAGCCAATTGCAATGATGAGCCATAATGATAATTGAGTTAGTCTTGTTGAATTTTAAATAAAGTTTACCTGTTTAAATCCTTATATAAGGAGTTATATATTTATACAATATATATATCATATATTACAAAGGAGTTATATCATATATTTATGCAAACATATATTATAAGGAGTTATATACTTATATAAAATTTAACATATCTTAGGAAGTGATAGGATACATTAGTATATATTTAATCTTTTAAAACCTTATAATTTGCTCATTACATGTACTTTAATGAAGAAAAAAGCCTTGATCCAATATCAAGGAGCTAAAAAGAGTTAAAAATTATTGTAATAAAACAGCAGATTTCTACTGAGCAATGGGATGCATCGCTGTGACAGTATTATCATATATTTGCTAATTGTGTTACTCTTTCTTATCTGCAATGGCAGTCTGTCTTCTGATAGTTGACACCAAAACAAGATTATTTGGGAGGAGCAAGCTATCTATCTATCTATCTATCATCTATCTATCTAATCTATATCTATTATCATCTTCCTACCTACCAACATTCCTACCTCCTGTTAGGTGCTCCCACATTTGCTCTGTATAACTGGTATGACAATAATTAGGAAAGCAGCAGCCCACAAGTTTTCAAGATTATGATTTTTTTTACAAGAGAATTAGAACCTTTAGTAATTCAGACACAAAACAAATTCAAGTATAATCATGTCCCTGGGCTTTTGTCCTTCTGTTCATCAGTAGAAACTCCTGAGAGAGTGGACTAACTGTGATAACAAGAGGTCTCCATAAGGTAGAGCTACAAAAACAGAGAAACAGCATAAGAATACTTGCTCACATTAAAGGGCAAGGCAATAGTAACAATTTGACCTTTTTATGTTTGCTTTTCCATCATAATTTTACTAAAATGTACAGACTTATTATATAATCAAGTTTGTTCTGATGAGATTTTAGTAAATGTGTTTCAAATGAGTCTTATTCTACCTAGATAAAATATTGCTATTTATATTACGATATAAATTTAGCTGAATACTAAATGGCAAGTATTTTTGATATATCTTACATTTAAGGTATTTGTACATATTTTATTTAACATGGAAAAGTTCTTGACTTCTATATGCGCATTGACCTAGAAATTATCTAAAAATGTGTTTTCAACGAACTGGAGATAATTATTGCCTAGTCCAAACTTAGCTAAATAATGAGTTACTTAGAGGGGAAACCATGAATGCTACTTAATTAAAAAAAAAAAATGAGTTGGTTGGTCCTGACTGGTGTGGCTCAGTGGATTGAGTCCCAGCCTGCTAGCCAAAGGGTCACAGGTTCGATTCCCAGTCAGGGCACATGCCTGGGTTGCAGGAAAGGCCCCTGGTACAGGGCACACGAGAGGCAACCACACATTGATAATCCTCTCCCTCTCATTCTCCTGCTCTTCACCTCTCTCTAAAAACGAATAAATAAAATCTTTTAAAAAAATTTTTAAAAATAAATGTGTGTCCTTATGCCAATACCACACTTGTTTGTGTGGTATTAAAAAAAAAAACTTATACAATTTAGTACCTTAAAACAACCACTATTTATTATCTCTCAAGTTTCTTCATCAGCTTTTCTGTTATTTGATTTAATGCCTCCTTTCACTGAGTGTAGTGCACAATGCAAATATTACTTCTAAGATCTCAATTAAGATTTTTCTGGTCCTATAAAATATATTTTCCCAAGTTATTCATGTTTTGAAGTTACTCTAAACACTGAGGAGGAAATGTGCTATTAAACTGTTATACCATTAAATAATTTGGGGTAGAACTTCATCTCTGGAATATTGCAATCCTGAAGTTATATTCGTATTGTTTGGAGAGTTCTGGAAAATATTGCCTAACATTTCACTGGATAATAGGACTGCACATCTGGATACTTAGCTTCCCAGGGAATGTAGTCTTGCTGATGCCAAGTTTGGCTGGAGAATAAAAAGGTCCCAGGTCCCAGAAGTCTGTTAATATTTCACCCAAAAGATGTTTTCTTCATTTGTTTTTGAATGAGGAAGCAAGAAATAGCTACTTTCAGGAGGGCATAGCCCTCAGTGGGCATTATCCCATACAACCAAGTTCTTGCTTTAGGCATTCGAGGAGACAAGGACAGCTGCAGTGGGGCCTACTGTTTCACTGCTGCTCCGTGTGTCTTTGTCAGTTCTACACAGGATGGTTTTCTGAGCTCACTATAGCTATAGCAATATAGCCATCCGTTTGTGTGTGTGTATGTGTGCATACGTGTGATCCTGTGTGTGTACAAGTGTATGTTTATGGCAATCTTTGCAATCCATAGCTCACCAGAAACATTGAAATTGTTTTTGAAAAAGGTCAATGAGTCTACTAAAATCTAATAATCAATAATGATCATAATTCCAAGAACCAGGCAATCTGAAAACTATCTCATAAATGGTGATGCCGGCAGAGCACAGAAATAACATTCCCATAAACTCATCCATTTGCTGTTCTTACTAATGAAAAAAAATCTGTTCTTGTATAATGTAAAGCAAAAAATTAGTTATTTAATTAATTAATTTACTTATATATAATATGTGTGTGTTATTGCATAAAAGCTTATCATAAAATTTAGTACCTTAAATCTCATCTAGATCCAAGTTTTTAAAGCTCAATAATATCTAGATTATTAGAAAATAAATTGGTTAATTATATAGGCACATAGATATATTGAGTGAAATTCATAATTTTAAAAAATGAATTTGCCTTTAACTCCATCTTAGGGACAGAATGAAAGTGACTGGAAAAATTAAAAGGTGGCTGTTGATGATTTAATTGCTTAGTATTTTAACAATCCCTAATACATGGGTGGAACTGGGAATCCTCTGAATTGCCACTATTACCATATCATAGATAACGTGAGTGTTAATTTTTTATTGTATTTCCATAACATCAATTTTTATCATTTAGCTACTATATTTTCATGCACTGTTTCCCAAATATTCTACAATATATATTTTTTAACTTTGCTTTCTCTAGAACACAGTAGATTGGAGACCAAACTAAATTGGCTGACAATGTAAGCCCCCAAACCAGGCTGAACTGGAATAAAAAACCCATATAACGAAATAGTGATTAAACAGAAGAATTAAGATTTGAGAGAGGAAATGTTGATAGGAAAAAATTAATAAATAGAGTTCCTGTTGAGAAGAAAACGTGTCCCAGTTCAAAGAATGGCATTGCTAGATGATTAATTTTAAAAAGTAAGGATGGAATTTCCAATAGTAAGAGAGGAAGGCAGGGAAGTAAACAGAAATGAAATGTCTTAAACAGAGAGGATGGTCATTCTCAAGAGTGTTGGAAATGACACCTGTAAAACTTAGCAGTAATTATAATAAAAGCACCAACTATTCCTCTTAGGCCTTTTTTTATTGTTGTTCAAGTACAGTTCTCTCCATTTTCCCTCCACCACCTTCCCCCACCCCACCCACCCCCACTTCCCACCCTCAATCCTGCCCCACTTCGGCTTTGTCCATGGGTCCTTTATTCCTCTTAGGTCTTTTTAAAAGCCTAGACATTTATTGCCTCAGCCTGGAGGCTAAAAATATGGAATCAAACCTCCAGCAGGACTGTGCTCTTTCTGAGGGCCCTGGGGGAGAATCCCTCCTTTTCTCTGCCAGCTTCTGATGTTTGCTGGCAATCTTGGTGTTTCTTCATTTGTAGATGCATCATTCCAGTCACTGGCCAGCTGTCTTCTCTTTGTGCATCTTCCCATCATCAACTCCCTGTGTCTGCCTGTGTTCACAAGTGTTCTCTTCTCCTATAACAACACTGTTTATGCTGGATTAGGTTCCCATGCTACGTGGGTATGATCTCATCTTGACTATTTTGCATTGACCCTATTTCCAAATAAGGTGACAGTTGAGTTCCTTGGGGTTAGAGTTTCAACATGTCCTTTTGGGGAACACAATTCAACTTGCAACCATGGCCTTTTCTTCTTTTGCCATTGTAGGCATTAAAACTATAAAAATATTTGTGTTTACATATTTGCATACAGGTGTGGATATTCCTTTAGATAAACTTTCAAAAGAGGAATTTTGGGGTCAAATGATATGTACCTACCCTAACATTTTAGTAACATACTGTTAAGTTGTGTTCCTAAAAAAATTCATTCATTTATCATCTCCCCAACAGAGCATGAGAGAGCCTGTTTCATCACCTCTCTAAGAAGACTTGCTGATTATCATTTAAAAAATTTTCCCCATCCTGGCTAGTGTGGCTCAGTGGATTGAGTGCTGGCCTGCAAACCAAAGGGTCACCAGTTCTATTCCCAGTCAGGGCACATGCCTGGGTTGCAGGCCAGGTCCCCAGTAGGGGGCGCACAAGAGGCAACCACACACTGATGTTTCTCTCCCTCTCTTTCTCCCTCCCTTCCCCTCTCTCTAAAAATAAATAAGTAAAATTTTTTTTTTAATTTCCCTTCTGTTTGACAAACCATTATTTTAATAAACAGGAAGATAGAATATTTTCCTTTTGGCCCAAAATTAATTTGAGATGGGTCATACACTCAAATGTAAAAGTTAAAAACTATAAAATTTTTATGAGAAAATATAGGAGAATATTTTCATGACTAGTGTATTGACAATGGTTTCTTAGAACACAAAATAGACTAAATGTAAAATTAAAAAAATAATAAACTAGAATTTTTTGTTAAATTAGAAAAGTAAAAACTTCTATTTATGAAAAGATATTGTTAATGAAATGAATAGACTGGGTGAAAATAGCCACTAAGCAGATATCTGTTAAATCACGGATAGCCAGAATATATAAAGAAGTTCTGTAAATCAATAATAAAGACAAAAACTTCAACTATAACATGAACAAAATATTTGATACTTCACCAAAGAAGAAATATGAATGAACAAAATACACTTGAAAAATTGCTCAACATCATTAGTCGCTGTAGGTTATTTTGGAAATTATTAAGGAAATTCAAATTAAAACCAGAAGAGTTACCACCACAAACCTAACAAAGTGGCTAAAATTAAAAAGACTGGCAGTACCAAATGCAGGGGAGAATGTGGAGCAACCAGAACTTTCATATAATGCTGTTGGAAGTCTGAAAGGGTACACTTTGGGCAAAGTTCTGGCAGTTGTTTTTTTTTAAAATAAAACTTAACAGACACTTACATATGACCCAGCAACCCTTTTCTTGATATTCATTCAATAAAATGAAAACATATGATAACTTTTGCCTCAAAACTGGAAGCAGTCCAATTACCCTGCAATAGGAGCATGTAATAACAAACTATAGTGTATTCATGCAATGAAATACTACTCCACAATAAAAAGAAACAAACCTTTAGTAAGATAACAACGTGGACGAATCTCAGAAGCATTATGTTAATTAAAGTAGATGGAAAAAATGGTAAATGCTGATGGTCCCGTTTACATAAAATTTTAGAAAATGCAAAATAATCCATAATGACCAAAAAAACAGATCAGTGGTTGTAGAGGGAGGGGATGGTTTTCAAAGTAGCGTGAGGGCACTTTTGTGGGTGAAGAGAATTTTCGGTATCTTGATTACAGTAATGGGTTACAGATGTATACATATGTCAAATTCCATTAAATAGTGTGTTTTAAATATGCACAGGTTATTGTACATAAATCCCATCTGTATAAACTTGTAAGAAAATATCAAACAAAAATTGACCTCAAATTAATAAATAAGAAGCATGCTGAAGAGTGTAGGGGTAAGATGAACTGATGTCTGCAATATCCTTAGAATTGCCTTATAAAAACAATGAATTGACAGATTGCTAAGGAGATGGATAGAGACATAGTAAACTGTGCAGAGAAAAATTATAATTATAGAATCTAGATGGGAGGTATATTAGTGGTCACTGTTAAATGATTTCAGGGTTATTTTTGCCTTGACCAATGTGGCTCAGTTGGTTGGGTGTCATCCCACAAACCAAAAGGTCCCCTGTTCAATCTCGGTCAGGGCACATGCCTGTGTTGTGGGTTCAGTTTCTGGTTGGAGGGCGTACAAGAGGCAACCAACTGATGTTTCTCTCTCACATCTATGCTTCTCTCCCTTTCTCCCTCCCTTTACCTCTCTCTAGAAAGAGGTAAATAAAACCTTTTTTAAAAAGATGATTTCAAGTCTTTTGATATGATTGAAAACTTTCATTGTAAAAACAGAGTGACTTAGAAAAAAACCATGATTCATTATTTAAAAATGTTAAAAGAAAGCTTAAGAATGTTGGCAACCCCTAAGTACACTATTTCTTTAGCTCAGAAAATTGGACTTCTTTCTTTCATGATGTAATTTTAGGTAGGCATTGAAACATGGTATTTTGATTGACTTGATAATTAATTTGGTTCAGAGAAGTATTCAAGATTATTCTAAGAATACATCACTGTATCTGCTAGAGAACTGGAAAACATTGACATTTCAAAACCTCAGACTTGAAGCACCCCCATATCCATCATCTCTTTCTAAGGAGAACATATTCATTCATTAAGGGAAATGTACAAAAGGCTACCTCTTGTAATGCCACTAAGATCTGTCAACTGTAGCTTCTAAGAAACCATTTTACGTTGGCATGTCTCTTCATGCACTTTATCTCATTTTCACATAAAAGATGTTATTTCCACCCTCAGTGTTTCCACCCCCTTTTCTGGGCAAACACCAACTTTCTGACACAGGATTCAGTCTTTACTTGGTCATGATCTCCAGGAAAACCTTTTAGACCAAACCTGACATACAATGGGTGCTAAATGCACATTTTTGGGTTGTTTATTTTTTTTATTTTTATTGAATTTATTGGTTAATAAAATTAGACAGGTATCAAGGGTGCAATTCCATAATACTTTTGCACAGTGGAATACTACTCAGCCAGAAAGAAGGAGGAAATCTAACCCTTTGTGACAACATACTGGATGGACCTGGAGAGCATTATGCTAAGTGGAATAAGCCACTCAGAGAAAAACAAGTACTATATGATTTCACTCCTATGTGGAATCTAATGAACAAAACAAGCTAACAAAGTAGAAACAGACTCATAGACACAAAGAATAGACCGACAGCTGTCAGAGGGGAGGGGAGTTGAGGGGCTGGGTGAAAAAAGTGATGGGAATAAGTAAATGCTCATTTGTTGAATGCATAAATGAAATAATTAAGCTTCCCTTACTTTATCTTTAGGTATCCCTTTCCCACACCAACACCACTTGCAGTTCTGTGAGCAGTTTGTGAGGACATTCACATACATGATACATACCTGGATAAAATTAGTATAGAAAAGATATGTCATTTATTAATCAGTTTATATCTATTTCCTATCTCTGCCACTTACTGGATATATGGTCTTGATTAAGACCATAATTCCTTCTGAATTTCATTTTTTTTCTGGAAAATGTGGGTATAAAACTTATCTTGTGAAATGGTCATGTGAATTAAATAGAATCTGAAATAATCTGCTCTATTAAGTAAGAAATCTGCCCTGGCTGGTGTGGCTCAGTGGATTGAGTGCTGGCCTGAGAACCGAAGGGTCGCCAGTTCGATTCCCAGTCAGGGTACATGCCTGGGTTGTGGGCCAGGTCCCCAGTTGTGGATGTGCGAGAGGCAACTGATGGATGAATCCTTCACACATCAATGTTTTTCTCCCTCTCTTTCTCCCTCCCTTCTCCTCTCTGTAAAAATAAATAAATAAAATCTTTTTTTTTTTAAAGAAATCTGTGAGGGATGTGATATCCCTCTTTCCGGAAATTAAGATCTTGATTAAAAGTCAAAAGAGGACCATCCTGTCCAGTTACCTATTTAGGCCAATATGTAAATTGCATGTGTAAGTAAGAGATTTATAAAGACAACAAAGGATTTGTTGGGACTAAAAAAAATCTCCGTTACAGAGAAACAGCTTAATCTGGCCTTATGCACAGCAAGAGAAAATATCTTTCAGTTCAGGTTCCATTGACCTTCTCCTTGACTAATATAACGAAAAGTTGAGATTCTTTTATAATAGTCTTGATTCCTTGACTCTCATCTTTTTCAAGCATGTTCTCTTGATGACTCTTCTTCAAGGATATTCTAGTTCTATGTTATTCTGCCCTCTGCTAACAAATGATTATTCCTGATATATTTATCTCTATGTGGGCCTATAAATATTTTTTCTTTTCTATTTTAAGACCTTAGTATCTCTTGTACACATGCTATATTCGCCAGTTCACCCGAACAAAAAGCATTTTTCACTTGCTCTGCCATCTGAAGGAATTTTTTAAATCCTTTGATAGGAAAATGTTGTTTTTTATTGTGGTCTAAAATGAAATATACAATTCCTTTAGGCTGAAAAGCACACACCACCATATATTCTCTATAAAAGCAGCGACTGTTTATCCCTAGCTAGAGCAGCGAAGCTTTCATTCCTGTTTAACTATTTCTCTCCTACTCTCCCTTAGTCAGTTATAAATTAAAAGAGCCCAGCAGAGTCCTTACTAAATAATAAGTACTCAGTACATATTATCTTCCTCTCCTCCTGCCCGTCAGCATATGGCTGGGTCTATGGTAGATATAAAACATAATGCTTTATGTTTCATGAGAATTAAAGGTTGACAAAGAAGGAGACAAAAAAATCCAGAATGAAAAAATGATACCAGTAAAAACAAAGTATAGAAAATAAATTATTGCAAAATATTAAAACTGTTGATTATAGAATTTTCTCAATGATTACAAGTATATTGAAATGTATCTTATATCTCTGCTCTACTTAGAATTCAAGCAAGACTCAAGGGCTATAACATTTCAAAGGTCTTCCTTCTGTTTAAACATCCTTGATCTTACCACAGGGTGATCTTTCTAAAATGCAGATCTTATCCCTTCACTGACCTCTTTAAAATTCCTCAATGACATCCCTGGACCTATAGGATAAAATGTAATAGACTTAGAATGGCACAAGCTTTTCGATAATATAAAAACTCCCCACATCTTCAGTGTTCTCTCCACAAGCCTTCATCTTTGATCCCTGGGTCCACCCATAATGACTAGTTTTGTTTTCCAGTAAGTTGATGCTTTAAAGATGTTTTTTTCTGTTAGGTGTACCACCCGAACCAATATTCTGATTGAAGAATAAAAATGTCTTAAGTATGTTTCAAAAATCATAACTTTACCTGAAGACAATTTGAGTATTCACTCCGTCCTTTATAGTGTCCAATTACCACATGGATTGTTCAGCTGTAGGGTAACACATCAAGCAAATAACTGGAGAGCATTATGCTAAGTGAAATAAGCCAGGCAGTGAGGGACAAATACCATATGATCTCACGTTTAACTGGAACATAATCAACAAAAGAAAAAAGCAAACAAAATATAACCAGAGACATTGAAATTAAGAACAATGTAATAATAGCCAGAGGGGAGTGGGGAGGGGATAGCAGGGAGAGGGGTTTACAGGAACTACTATAAAGGACACATGGACAAAATCAAGAGGGGAGGGTGGAGGTGGGGGAGGGAGGTGAGACTGGCTGGGGTGGGGTGGAGGGATGGGGAGAAAATGCAGAATTGTAACTGAATAACAGTAAAAAATTAATATAAAAAAAGAAAAAATAAAACCATAAATATTGCAAAAATCTCAAAAAAAAAAAAACCAAACAAATAACTGTAAGTGAAGTGGTAGTACATTGTAACCACTGCTGAAGACTCATACAGATACAAGGGCTGGGGAGTTCAGAAATGGTTTTCTTTCTAGCGGTCATAATCATTCCCACCACGCTTCGTTTGAATATCTGGGATCCCACTCTGGTTTGGGAGCCTTCCAACTATAACATGTCGCTGAAAGAAATATGTCCATCTAAGCAAGTGAAACAGGGCTGAGGAAGTCAATCGATCAGGAGCAGTTTTGATTTCAGCTGGCAAATCCAGAGAGCTGTCATGGGTGGCTCTCCACAGTGATGGAAACAGGGAATGCGGCTGTTCATCACAGGTGAGCACCAGTTCCCATCTGGAGAGCTTTCAAGTACTATAAGCAGCAGTGCTCAGTGGTCTTTCTGCACCTAACCTCTCTCATCCCTCTAACACCAGGTATGACTCCTTCCTTCCAGCTCCTGCAGTCCGAGTATGCTTAGTCTTGCTGCATCAACTACTCCCCTCTCCCCCAGCTCAGGGACCCTGCTCCACACTCTTTCTAAAGATTAACAAGTCTTAAGTTCTTTTGATGCTTTCTCCAGTTTTTGAACTGGTATACACTCAAGGGTTTTCCAATACCAGGCTTTTGATTGTCCAATTGCTTTTATGTAAGAAAGCCCCTGTTTTAAAAATGAAAGTTTGGTTTCTAAAATTATTGTCTGTGATCTTGGTGGTTTTTTTTTTAGAGGATAAAAACAATTTTTTATGGCAACCTTAATTTTCCTTACAGCCAAATGATTTTGTATGAGAAGTTCACGTATCTTGAAAGAGCAGGAAAAATGGCAGAAACATTAGTATTTCGAATTTTCTCAGTAGCTGCTTGTGTGGTTACATGTTGGGAAGGGGGTATAAGGAGACTTCAATGGTAATAGAAAAAAACACAACAAAGATTAATTTTTTTAAAGGTACAATAATTGGGGGGTGGGGAAGAAGAAATCAACCAATGAAATAATAGGGTTCCCTTAACAAATATAAAACAACTATTCTTATTGGAAGATACAATAAATCATATTTTATTTTCACTGATAAATGAAAATATATGCTCAGTTCCTTTCCGTTTTTCCACAACCAGTGATTTAGTTAAACTTCATTTCAATGGCGGTGCACCGATCCAGGCCTGTTATTGTCACTCTCACTTAAAACGATGTCTTCATATCCCCTTCTGCTCTTCATGTCTGCACAGGTCTGACGCATAGGGGGGATCCAGTTACTCCCTCCAGTGGTGTCAAGGTTCAGCTTCTGAGGTTCAAACACATAATCATCATCAGAGACAATTCACTAAGTCCAAGAACATAAGTTACTTTAGATGGGCCTTTGCTTAATTAAATGATGAAAAGAAGTTTGGCCATACTTATGCTTGGTTCCAAATAATTAGGCAATCGTTAAACGAGAGGGATGCAACATCTCCAACCCATTGGTGCTGTTGTAAACTTACTTCTGTTAAATTGATGGTTTAAAAAACTCATTAGATTCTATTTGTTATTTGACTTTGATTTCCTAAATTTGGTATTCATGAAAATTGCTTATATATTTTGCTTGATTTACACAAAACATCAGCTGCCACTAATATTATTTTACATCACAGTTCCAGGGTTAAAGTCAAGGTAAATTACAAATAATAGCTAGATTTTAGGAAAGTTGACAATTATTTTTCTTAATCTTTCTGTATATTGATTACATATTCTACAGAAAAATATTGCTCTTTTCCTTAAACTTATTTTTAGGCCCTTCATAAAACCTCCTCATTCCTGAGTTCGTGTTTGTGCTGAGAGCGCTGAAGCTCGTTCGAGTTATCTAGTTTAATAAATATAATGTCTGCTTTCCTTCAGGCCATTAACCCCATGAAATTAATATTACTTACTATGTAGGAGCTGCAATTAATATTTTGGGGATTGTTCTAAGAAAACCTTCAGCACAGCAATCGTGGCTATGTGATGCCTGTTTCTTTATAGAGTTCACAATGTTTTCATTGAGCTTATCAAAAAAACCCAGTATTTTTGTCACTGAAGAGCAAATTGTTACATTAGAAAGACTAAGAAGTGCCCTGGCTGGTGTGGCTCAGTGGTTGAGTGCCGGCGTATGAACTAAAGGGTCTCTGGTTCAATTCCCAGTCAGGGCACATGCCTGGGATGCAGGCCAGGTCCCCAGTAGGGGGCACATGAGAGGCAACCACACATTGATGTTTCTCTCCCTCTCTTTCTTCCTCCCCTCCCCTCTCTAAAAACTAAATAAATACAATCTTTTTGAAAACAGGAAGTCTGAGAAGTCACAAAGATAAGGTAAGTTGATGGAACTAATAAAGCACAATGGGAAAATACACTGTTTCTGAAACATGCCTTGCTCTTTTGTCTCAAAAGCGGTACAAGCTTCATACCAGCCACATGATGTATTGCCAACATGGACAAATTTTTAATTCATTCTATAGACTATCAATTTGAAAGCCATCAGATTATTTCTGATTTATAAAATTTAATCTAGCAATATTGCTTCTATCCATTAGCTATTTTGTTAATACACTAGTCCACCCTTATTCACAGTTTCGCATTCCACAGTTTTAGTTTCCCATGGTCAAACATGGTCCAAAAATATTAAATGGACAATTCTAGAAATAATTCATAAGTTTTAAATTGCATGCCATTTTAAGTAGCATGATGAAATCTTGCAATATCTCACTCCGTCCTGCCTGGGATGTGAATATCCCTTTGTCTAGTGTATCCTCACTGTATGTGCAGTATAATAATGTATTTTGAAAGACAGAAAGAGACCACATTCACATAACTTTTGTTATAGTATATTGTAATAACTGTTCTATCGTAATATTGATTATTATTGTTAATCCCTGACTGTGCCTAATTTATAAATTAGACCTTACCCTACATATGTATGCATAGGAAATATATATAGGGTTCAGTACTATCTGCCCTTTCAGGAACCCACTGGGGGTCTTGGACTGCATCTCTGGCAGATGGGGGGGATTACTATACTGATGTAAAGGAAACTAACCCAAAACTCACTGGATAATAACAATAAGCATTTATATCTCGTGGAACTGAGGTTTGTCTGGGGATCATTTGATCTAGTCTGGGCTTGATGGAGCTCGGCTCCCTTTCTGAGATAAAATTGAGGCCTGCCTCCCATATCTCTTCATCCATAGACCTATGAACTACAAGACAACACCCATAATGTGTAATATGGAAACAAGGATGCGCTCACTTTCAAAAGGGAAAAAATGGGAGACGCATACCATTATCTGGTCCATAAGAATTCTTAAATCCTGCTGGCAAACACTGCTAAATATTTCTACCTAGAGATAGGGAATGTTCTTCATTAGGTATGTGTTATAGTCCCTGTGGGCGGCTCCTCAGTCCATTGTTCTCCGGAGCTCTTAGCTCTCTCAAGATTCCTCCTCTTCCAACTTCTTGGTGTGCATTGAAAAATGTTACATTTGTTGGCATTAAAATAAGGTCTTTTATTGAATTTATTGGGGTGACACTGGTTTATAAAGCCATACATGTTTCAAGTGTACAACTCAACAAAATCTCACCTGACACTTTGGGTGTGCCCATCACCCAAAGCAGTCTCTTTCTGTCCCCATTTTATCCCCCTTTGCCCACCTCCATCTGCTCCCATGCCTCTTTCCCTCTGGCTATCACTCCACTATTGTCTTTGTGTGATATGTATATATATATAGAGAGAGAGAGAGAGAGATACATCACATATATATAGTCTCTATGTGATGTATATATAGATATAGATGATATAGATTGCTTAATCCCTTCGTCTTCTTTCATCTAGCTCCCCAACCCTCCACCCCTCTGACAGCATTCAGTCTGTTCCATGTATCCGGCATAAAGAAGTTTCTTGAGTCTCTTTTCTACCAGTAGAAATTTAGATGTTCAACGATCTTTTTAAATATCTAGTAGTGTGCCGAATTTGGATTTTCTATTCATTGGCTTTATAAAATGGCAACCCCATGAGTAAACAATACTCACCCTAATTTTGCATAACAAGCCATCCCACTCTGTAGCTTCTAACAGCAAACATTTGTTTCTCACCTACACATCTGTGAATTCTTGGCATTTGGCTGACTTAGGCTGGTCTGGTTTCATCTGAGCTTGGCTCTGGACCTCAGATTGAGTTGAGGTCCCCTACACATGCCCCTAATTCTTCAGAGGCCAGCACACTCTCTGGGCTGGCTGGGCAGGCTCTTTTCAGGGCGATGGCAGAAGATCAACAGGGCAAGACCAAATGGAAAAGAACGTTTCAAGCCTGTGCATTGGTTGTGTCCATGCACATCGCATTTGCCAAATCAATTTACATAGGCCAAACCATTTTGAGTTTGAGGGAGGCTAACTAAAACACGGGCATCATGATGGAAGCATTTACAAAGAAGTCACAATGCCCTAATGCATTTGATTTCTGCTTAATTGTTTGCCTGAACTTAAACAGTTGAAAATGGCTGAGATTCAATGTTGGGAAAAGCTTCATGCAGAATAATAATCCCTCATATGTTTGTAGCCATTTATAATTTTTAAGGAGTCCACATATATTACATGCCACATAATACTTATAACAATTTACTGAGGTAGATTAAACTGGTGCAATTATGTAATTTTACAAATGAGTATTTTAGACGCAACATGACCAGAACATGGCAGTTAGGACTCAGAGCTTCTGAGCTACTGCTTGTCTTCTACACAGCTCATTGCTTTTTCAGTAGCAATTCCCCCTCCCCCCGCAAAACAACTTCCTCAGGGAATAACAATAATGCTAAATAATGGAAAGGTTGCCATGGAAAAATTGGTTTCTTCCTTGTTAATCTCTATCATCATGGTTGGTTGAACCTCCCATGGCTTGTTCCTGCTACTTTTATTCTTTATCAGTGGGCACAGTCCTGAGATTTCTGCTTCATCTCGAGGTTATCATCACCTCTTGATTCCTAGCTACCAATGTGTACAATTCACCATGATTTCATTTGGGTCGTAAATCAACTTGAATTTTTTTTTCCACTGGAAGCCCTCCAATAGATATTAAAACTTCTTCTGCTTGGTCATAGCAAGGCCACACAGGTGGACGTGTACACATTTCTGGCTGCTAATCTGAATAAATAGAGGACAGGAGAATATTGTTGTATAATGTTGACGAAGGCAAAACACCACATCTCAGATGCTTCCTCTCATTCTTTTTTTAAATGGGAGAATAAGAAATAGCTAAAATAGGATAAGAAACAGTTAAAATAGAAGAAGATAGAATAAGAAACATTTCTATCTTTTTTGTGGTCCAAAGCAACATTCCATATGTACTAAGATAATTCATTTCCCAAAGAAATATTGTTAAGCTTGTGTTTAGTGTTTGGGAGGACACATTTTTACTGTTTCCTAGTCTTGCAGAATTTGCAGTTACATTAGGAAACGGTCTTGAGTGCCATTATTTGACCTTTTGACACTTGAATAACCGGTATCCTTTTCTAT
This sequence comes from Desmodus rotundus, assembly GCF_022682495.2. NCBI lineage: Eukaryota > Metazoa > Chordata > Mammalia > Chiroptera > Phyllostomidae > Desmodus > Desmodus rotundus. The sequence continues at coordinate 79,581,009 of NC_071400.1, forward strand.
CAATCACAAAGAAAAATAATTCGTATCTCACTGTACAGAAATGTTTTTGACTGCGTATGTCCTTCTTCGAAGTGCTTATATTTTCATGAATTGAAGTACTCAAGAATAAAATTATTTAAGGCAATGTATTCAACTCACTTATTAATCAAGTAAATTCTGATTGAGAGAGTTCTAAGAAATAGAGGCATTAGAACTGATGGGGGAGTTGATAAAAATTCATGAGAGTTATGTGCAGACACATTTAAAAGAGAAAATATAAGCGAAAAGCGAATGGAAGCCACATTCCAGGTGATGACTAATTTGAAAAATTTGAATGTCATGAAAGGTTCAGCAAGGTGAGTGAGCCCCAGGATGTCAACACGTGAACTCTTAATCATAACGGGTTTTTTTAAGTGCATCCTGAAGGCTTCCACAGAAGAATAAACTCAAAGAAACTTAAAATTTGTGATTGCTTGAACAGATAAAAAAAATCACACTAACTTCTGAAGGGTAAGGTTAAGTAAATTTAAAGTGAGATCACTGTTTTATGCCATTGGTCTGAACATGATTTGGGAGGACTGGAGGTAAGTGCAGCCTGAGGCTGATTTAGATGAATAAATCTTTGGAAGCTGAGCCTGAAGAGGTTGAATGAAATACCTAAGCAATAAAACTATAAAACCGCACTGTGAAGTGATTTTCCTTTCCCCCCAAACTATCAAAAACTAAGAGGAAAACAAAAATCTATTCAAGGTGCAAGGGATACCAATATGCCTGTACCGGAAGTACGTATAAATATATTGTCTCAGCCTTTCCTGTTCAGCTTGGTTCCAAATGTATGGGGCTATAAGTTTTTAGAACATTTTAAAGCTATTGTATCCTTTTTGGCTACATGTCGCAGCATTCTCTGTCTAACACATACTCTTTGGTCATGCCGTTTCAAGTATTTCTAGAAAATTCTATACCCAGAATAAAATAAGAATGTGGTTTTTAAAAGACACTTTTTGCAGAGCGCACCCCTTTCCTAGACCTGTGAGTCATATATAAATCCCTCTCAGATCGATGACTTCAGGATATGGTTCTTCTTGGAGAAATACTTATTAAATACCTATCATGTGCAAAACCCTGTGCTGTCCTTTGCAGGAATATAAAAATAAAGTCAATTAGACCTAATAACTCTTCAGTTACTATGCAGCAGGATAAATACAAAATGCATTATATGCAATATCAGTTAAATCTAACAACATCCCTGTTTGTCACGTACTCTTATGCTTATTTTATAGTCAGATTAAGAAACCTAAAGTCACACCTTTTGTAAGAGACTGAGCCAAAATTTGAATCAAAACTGTCGAGGTCCAGAGTCAACACTTTTCAATGCTCTTTAGCTTTGGTTTACAAGTAGTGCAGACAGCAGGTGAATAAGACAAAGAGTCATAGCACAGGAAGATAAGTACAAAATACAGGTCTATGCGTCAAGAAATATAACTAATGAATAAAGTCACACGAGTATCAAATAGCCAATTTGGCAGGCAATTTAGCCCTTTTTTGAGGATTTCCCTTTTCAAATATTTCAGAGGATCCCTAAGTTAGCTTACACTTGCCCACCCTCTTTCAGGCACCTGCTTGTACCTGCCTGAACTGTGCCAGTGGATGCGGCTGTATTTTGCAGCAACTGGCCCCCTGAGGAGTGCCCCTGTAGCTGCCAGTCGTCTGTTCTCCTGCATAAATGCCAGTCTTGGACAGTTATAGTTTCTGATCACAGTGTTGAAGCCCTGGCCACAGCACAAAGATGAGGTTCGGACCAAGCTGCTCCCACTGCACACCCCTTACCCCATGCGTGTCTACCATTTTCACTATGGCGGATGTCTGCTGATTGTCCACCGTGGACGTGATTTGACAGGTCAGGATAGAATGTGCTTAGTTATGCTCAGTCAGAAGGACCCTACAGCAAAATTGGCAGTGCCCCAATTGAGCTAGCCCTTATTTTTAATATCCTTTGGAATCTTTAAAAGACATTTAGATAGATATTTTTCATGGAGTTCATATGAGGCATGAAGATCTCTGGGCAGGAAGAGGACACAAAAGGGTGTTCCCAGTGGGCCTCCACACCAAAGATAGCACAGATACCCGGCCCCATATCTTGTGGTAAATATCTTAAGAGTGACCAATGCCTTTCCATAATCGGGTTTTGAATCCCAACTTGTGATACATATTTAAATATCTTCTGATTTGTGGAAGAAGGGTTATGACCCTAATTCACTGCTTTTAGTGGGGCACACCCCAGGTAAGTTAAATCTGAAGTTTGGGGGTGCAGGCAACAGCGTTTTTAAAGATATCTGGGTGATGCTATGTGTAGGGAAGTTTGACAACCGTGGGCCTTAGCCCTTTTTCCCGGGAAAACTAGGCTATGCCTATGTTCATGTGGGCGTCCAAATGCTGATCATTTGTATTTATGAATCTAGAACTAAAATTTCTCTATTTATCATCTATCTATCTATCATCTATCTATCTATCTATCTATCTAGTATTTATGTTATGTGTGGTATAGCACATCATTTCAACTATCAACAGCATCAAAGCTTCAGAGTTTGTGAAACGATCCTGCTGAATTCATAAAGAACTTTAAGGATTCCAAGAAGAAGGAAATTCCAGCCTATTTATGGAATCACTAAAGACTTCCTCAAGAAGGAAACAATTGAACAGACATTTCGCACGGCTAGGATTTACATTTTGAATCACGTTAGTGAAGTTTGTTGGGTTTCATTTGCTTTTCATTTGTGACCTAATGTTTACGTTACCATTTTTCAGAGGGCTGACAGTTTACTATAAGGCTGATGAATACAGACACACACACACCGATGCCCACAGATTATTTGATGAAGACAATGTTGTATATGCTAAATAAAATTATTGAATCTTAAAAATCATTCTTTATGGCCCCAGATATGATCAATATTGGTAGAGAGTTCATGGCAAGTGAGAAGTTTGCTTGAAAATCTGCTTTGAAATCCACTGAAGTGTAATAAAACCAACCTTGTTACAGTGACCTGGTAAGGTCTGTATGATCATCCCCTGCCTCCCTCACAGGTGGCGCTCTCTTGAATCCAGCCTCAGGTACGAAGTTTGATGTGCAGCATGTTCATTATGGAATTCCCTTGGGATTATCACCTGCAGAAAGGAGAAGGAAGGAAGCAGGATTGAGCAGGGAGGGAGAAGTGGAGCTCTGACACCAGCTGGGCAGCTCAGCCAATCACTGCGGGCGCCCAGGAGACTATATTTGCCCATGACAGTTGTCTTGCTTTGAGCCAAAATGACTGTGCCTTCTAACTGCCTTACCTCAATCTGTCAGAGGAAGTGGGGCCACCTTGAGAAGGGGGCGCCTTGGGCGAGGTAGCTCTCTGCAGCTAAGGTGATCTCTGAAAGGACTGAGAACTGAAGGCTTGTCATCTTCCCCCCTCTCCGCCCCCCAACTCCTGGCTTCTACCACAATGGCTTTCTATTCGATTTCTGCCTAAGGATCAAGTTCCTCTCTATTTTATTACCCTTAATAGTTTTATCATAGATCTTACAGAAAACCAAAATTTCTTTTCTTCTTTATTTTTTGTCTCCCTGGTTTGAATGTAAGCTTCGTGAGAGTACCGACCTTGTCAGTTTTAGTGGCTGTTTTTTTCTCCCATTCCTCAGAATACGCACTCAATATATTTTTAATGAAGGAATACATCTTTAGTTGAGTTTGCATATTGCACTCATATCTGTTATTCCTTTGCTCACATTTTCTATGACTTGATAGATCAAATTTTATAAGGAGTTTAACAAAGGCCACAACCCTGATGCAAATTTGTCAGATTTTCCTTTTATTTCTAGGAGAATTTTTCTTGTGTATTTTACAATTATGCCCTTTGTCACTCAAAAGTCTATTACTGTTATATGTAATTAACACATTGTCTTTTCTTATGATGCCAAAATAGCTTTTCTTGTCATATTTGGTGCATTGGGCTTTTCACTCTTTCTGATGTAGAATTGTTGTATCTATGTTCCTGATACATCTTTATAATGAACCTACTCACTATCTGAAAGTTTATAAGATTTTCTCTCACTTAGAACTTAAAGAGTACTTGCAAATAGAAAGCTTAATTTTTCTTCAGTTCATGGACATTTCTATCTATTATTTTATTTTATCATATAGTCAGATACCCGCTGACAGATGCATACATGATGATAATGGAGATCCACATACAGACTTGAAGGACAGCATATAATCCAAAATCATATAATCATTTTGGTTGTCCTGCAAATGGGAAAGACAAATTATGAAATATGTGGCAGCTTAGGAAAAAAACACCACTTTGGCCCTGGCTGGTCTAGCTAAGTGGATTTGGCTCGCACCTGCAAACCAAAGGGTCGCTGGTTTGATTCCCAGTCAGGGCACATCCCTGGGTTGTGGGCCAGGTCCCCAGTAGGGGGCACATGAGAGGCAACCACACATTGATGTTTCTCTCCTTCTCTTTCTCTTACTCTTTCCCTTCCTCTCTACCTAAAAATAAATAAATAAAATCTTTTAAAAAACCCCCCAAAACACACCACCACTTTGTGTCTTTCTTGGAATCATAACTCAAAGGTATGTCCCAGCTAGCTGGAGGTTCCAATGAAGTGTTCAAGAATGGGAAGGAAAGGTGTGGCATTAAAAGAGTGATGATGTGGATATTCTTTGAACCACTAACAAAATTAAGGTGTTTATTACATTTTTGGTGAAGAAGGCTTATGTAAGCACCAAAGCTATATTAAAAAACCACCAAGGAAAAGACTGATGTAAATGAATAACAGCAGTAAAAGTATAAGCTTCTGTGTTATAAAACAGTACAATCCGTATGTAAAACTAGAATTTATTTGTAGCAATCAGTTCAATGCAAGTGTTGGAAGATAAAGTTGAAGAAACCTACTAAACAACAGAATAAATAGTTAATGAAATTAAAATATTAAAAAAGTACTAAAAGTAATAATTTACAGAAAGGTAGCACTTAAAATGTACAGTTACCATTCTAGGGATTTTTCATTATTGCCCAATCATAATTATCCATTTAACTGACGCCCTGGAAAAGGGAGGAAGAGACAATTTTGAAGGAAGGAACATAGTTTTTCTATCCCTGAGGGATATGTTTTCCATCAAGCCCTCAAAACAACAGAAATAATAACGTCCAAAGCAAAGCATAGCCTTTTGCCACATTTGCTCCAGATTTTTGAAAGAAATAAAAGCCTGATAGGCTTGAAATTCCTGAATGTCCTTCTCCAAACTCATTTTTCTTCCTCCTCCTTCCCTTCTCAGAGTAAACCACTATTTGGAATTAGTGGAACAGAATTCTAGGCACGACTTTATGCAATGATTAGATAATATTTATGCCCAAGCAATTGATTTGCTTTTTTTCAACCTGCAAGTAAATTATTTACTTCTGTAATTTCCTACAACTTCTATTTTTCATGCAATATTGTATTCTTGAATTTTATCCATGTTAAAAAATTTAACGCTTGCTTGTTAATTTTAAATACTTGGGCTGAGCGCAGATTGCTCTGAAAAGGTTTGTGTTATCTTCCTCCTGGTGCCTCAGCAGTACCAACAGCCTGAAATCCTTCTCTCTCTCTCTCTCTCTCTCTTTCTTTCTCTCTCTCTCTCTCTCTCTCTCTCTCATTTATCTTTTTCAAATTGGGAGCTTTTGAATCATTTAAGTAGTGAATAATTAAACTCCAGTCTCTTTTGCGGTTAGGCTTGTGATTTTAATTTCAATGGGAACAGGTCTAACCCCTCACCTACCTGCACTCTGAGCTCAAGCCAAGACAGACAAGCATTTCTACTATTTCCTTGTGACAGCAGGAAGACATTTTTGTGTGCTACATAACTTTGAGCCAGCTCCAACTCCTGGTGGCTCTGTGAATGCGTGATGGCCACAATGCCCCGTTCTCGACAGCCCCACTCAGCTCCTGTAGACTCGTGCCTGTGGCTTCTTTTATGAAGTCCATCTATCTCATGTTTGGACTTCCTCTTGTCCTGCCATCTTCTGTTTTTCCCAGCATTATTGTCTTTCTCAAAGAACCCTACCCCCCATGATGTGCCAGTAGCAGAACAGCTTCAGGTTTGTTATTTTTGCTTCTGGGGATATTTCAGGCTGAATTTTCTCTAGGACATACATGTTCATCTTTCTGGTGGTCCGGGATATCTGTAGAGCTCTCCCCCAGCACCATATTTCAAATGAATCAAAATTTTTTTTTTTTTTACTATCAGCCTTCTTCACTGTCTGGCTTTGTATCCATACATGGTGATTACGGAAATGCGGGTGTGAATTTTCTTAGCTTTGGTCTCTAATGATGTGTTTGACCTACTTATTAATGGAGTGAGTAGTTTTAAAACTCTGGCTTTCTTTACTGCTTTCGATGCGATTCCCTGGGATCCTGGAATGATTCCCTTTCCTTTGGGATTAAAATAATCTGCAAAACCACACAGCGAAGCCTAGTTCTTAGTTTCCAGTTCCTTCAGAAATGGAGAATTTCTGAATGTTTTGAATTAGTGAAGATTTCCATATTGCTGACAATGAAAATAGAAGATATCCCCAGATATATATTTCCCATCCTTTTCCTTGCGATTTTTTCATTGTTATAGGTATTGCTAGAGATCCCTTCCTAAACTCTGGGTAAAATGTTTCAGTGGAGAAGCAAAAGAATGGAGTCAACAACATTCTTTTCTAGTTGAGAATTTCCTTTGATATTAAACATTTTAAATTTGCTTGGCATTTATTTGGGGGAAATGATGTGAGAATCGAATGTTATTCATTCATTGGTTTTTAACCAATTTTTCTAATCAATGGAGTGTTTCATCATTTTTTAATCATGGCAGACATAGAGAAGCACAGCCCAGATCATCCTAAAAGGAAGTGTTTGTTGTCCGGGTGCTGAGAACATGGTCCGCAGTCAGCTCGCACTCTCAGCTGTTTCAGGGTCTGTGCTTTCTGCTGAGAGCTGCCTCTCCCTACGTCTCAGTCTTCCCTGGGAAGCCCGTGTCTGGTGTAAAGACTACAACTGGCCGTCTCTGCCCAACTCAGGAGATATACGCAGTTTTGGCTCCAGAGCCGCCTACTGAGATGGCTGACGATGTGTCAGGTCTCCACCACGGTTTGAATTCTCCCTATGTCCTATGCTGTTTTCTCCCTCTCATAAATATTAAACGGTAATAAACATTTTCTATCCCAACACTATACAGCGGGGGTGTCAAACTCATTTTCACTGGGAGCTACATCAGCCTGGCGGTTGCCTTCAAAGGGCTGAATGTAACTTTAGGACTATATACATGTAACTACTCCTTAACTAGGGGCAAGGAGCTCCGCGCTGTCACGGGGTAGAAACAAGGGGCCAGATAAAACAAGGTGGAGGGCTGGGTTTGGCCCACGGGCCTTGTGTTCCCCACCTGTGCAGCATACAGCATCTATTCAGGAGAAAGAGGCCTATGACAATTGTCTATTCCGTTTCTTCTATATTACTTCTTTATGCTCTCTTTACTATACCTTAGTATATTTAGAAGAACAGACAAGTACATTTGCACTAGCTATTCACTTTTCCAGCCAGTTGCTGCTCATGTCAGAATTTCATATTCAGATATTACAGTTTGTCACGTAGTTTACTACCAGAAAGGGAAACATCACTCTTCCTTTGCAAAGTGTTACTGATTTTCACCCACTTATTTCCATAAAGCTGAGCTTCAGAATCATGCAGCCAAGTTTCAAATGAGTAATAAATAAAAATCCATTGGAGTTTATTTTGCAATGGCAATTAATTATGATTAAATATATAATTTACATGAATATGCGTATGTGTATTTATATCATGTTTAATAATATGACATTCCTTTCCAAATATTATATCATCAGCCCTAATAAAGATTTTAAACATTTTCTCTTTAAATATATTCCTCATATTATTAATTTATTTATGTATAGTGTTGGTTTTGCCACTATTGTAACTGAAAACACTTAAAAAAGAACTGTATGCTTTTTGTAAATACATGCTACTTCCAGGGTCTTCTATTTACCTTATACCTATTTAATTTATGACACTCTTATGATTTATCAATTATTTCCAGAGATTATTTTAGAATATCAAGGCATATCATGTCCCAAAAATGAAAATCACATTGTTGTTAATACGCTATTCACGTTTTCATAACTATTGTAATGTTATTGCTTTGGACCAAATCTCATGAACATTTTCCAAGATTAGTAACGGCATTCATCTTTGCCATCTTTTCTCGTGTTCGATAAAATGGCAACTGATGTTTTAACATGGATAGCCATGATTATGTTCAGAAGTACCATATTTTGCTGTGTATAATGCTCACTTTTTGCCCAAATTTTTGAGGGAAAAATAAGGATGCTCATTATACATGGGTATAATGATTGCATATCATGGGTATAATAATATATGTAATAATCTTGTGTCTAATGCACACAAAAACGTGGGTTCACATTATAATGGGAACACATTATGCAGGGCAAAACATGGTATTTTTTTCTTTTTAAGGAACAAAATACTAAATAATACAACCTCATAGCTGCATAACAGAAACCTGCACTATGCAAAATAAAAATCAGTAAGGCCAGAAGGTCACTAAGACAAGTGCTTGCAAAATTGACATTTATGTTCATTTTTTTTCTTTTCACCATATCTTCAACATAGAGTTTCAGAATGCAATAGTATAGATATTCACAGAGTGTAAACAAGACTGGCTTATTCTGAGGAAAAGAATAGAAAAGCAAGCGTGAAGAGAAACAGAACCAGAGAGCAAGCTTGCCTGTGTTAGAATACGAGGTAGTGTTGTCTAGTATGCAATATTCTCGGGGAAAAAAAAATCCGTAGTTAAATAAAACTGGCTAGCCTTCGCAGAGATTCAGGCTGCAAATTACTTTTTTAAACATTCTGTTATATTATGTGGCAGAGAAGTAAGTTTTAATTAAAAACCAGGTTTTTAAAAAATTTTTAAATGATACAAATACTACTTATAATTTTCCAAGTACAGGTCTTTTCCATTCTTGGTTAAATTTATTCTTAGCTATTTTATTTTTTAATGCAGTTGTAAATGGGATTGTTCTCTTGGTTTCTCTCTCTTTTTTTTTAACATTGCCATCATCTCACATAATTATGATTTTTAAAAATTTTATTGTTGTTCAAGTACAGTTCTCTGCCTTTTTCCCCCACCCCAGCCTAACCCGCAATCTCTCTTTCCGATAGTTCATTATTGGTGTATAAAAATGTATCTGATTCCTGACAATTTATTTTGTATCCCGCTACTCTACTGAATTGATTTATCAGCTCTAGTAGGTTTTTTTGGTGGAATATTTAGGGTTATTTATACACAGTATCATGTCATCTACCAATAATGACAGTTATACTTCTTCCTTTCCAATTTGAATGCCTTTTATTTCTTCTTCTTGTCTGCTTGCCGTGGCTAGGACTCCCAGTAGTGTGTTGAATAAGGGTGTGAAAGCAGACAGACCTGTCTTGTCCCTGATCTGGAAGGATATGATTTTACTTTTAGCCCTTTGAGTTGTCATATGTGGCCTTTATTATGTTGAGGTATGATCCCTATGTTCTCACTTTGCTGAGGGTTTTTATCACAAATGGGTGCTGGGTTTTATCAAATGCTTTTTCTGCATTAATTGATAGGATCATGTGATTTTTTTTGTAATGAGTTTTTTTGATTACTGCTTCAATTTAATTAGTTGTAACAGGTCTATTCTGATTTTCTGATTCTTCCTGATTCAGTTTTGAAGACTGTATTTTGCTAGGCAATTTATCTATTTCATTAAGACTGTCCAATTTGTTGGGATATAGTTGTTGATAATATTTTCTTACAATCCTTTGTATTTCTTTGGTGTCATTTGTCACTTCTCTTTTATATCTGCTTTTATTTATTTGGCTCCACTTTTCCTGTTGATGAGTCTGGCTAAAAGTTTATCCATCTTATTTATCTTTTCAGAGGATCAGATCTTGGTTTTTATATTGCTTTTTTAGACTTTATTTCATTTATTTCTGCTCTGATCTTTATTATTTCCTTTCTTCTACTCATATTGGGCTGTGTTGTTCTTTTTCTAGTTCCTTGAAGTATAAAGTTAGATTGTTTATTTGAGATTTTTCTTTTTTCTTGAAGTACACCTGAAAGGCTACAAATTTCCCTCTTAGAACTACTTTTGCTGTGTTCCATAGGTTTTGGGTTGTTGTGTGCTCATTTTCATTTGTTTCAAAGTATCTTTTGATTTCTTCCTTGACCTCATTGTGAACCCATTCATTGTTTAGTAATGTGTTATTCAGCCTCCTTGTCTCTGTGTGTTTTTCACTTTTTTCATGGGATTGATTTCTAGTCTCATACCATTATAATCAGAGAAGATGCTTTATATGATTCTAATTTTCTTAAATGTTTGAGTCTTGATACTTGTTTTGTATCCTAACATGTGGTCTATACTAGAAAATGTTTGATGCACACAAGAAAATAATGTCTATTCTGCTGTTTTGGGGTGAATTGCTCTGAAGAGAACAATTAAATTCATCTGACCTAGTGTGTTATTTAAGGATGCTGCTTCCTTATTGATTTGATTTTCTGTCTGGGAGTTCTATTTATTGAAATCGAAGGGGTGTTAAAATCCTTTATTATGACTGTATTACTGTTGATCTTTTCCTTTATGTCCATCAAGCTTTGCTTTATATATTTAGGTACCTATGTTGGCTCCAAAAAGTTTTACAAAAGTTATATTTTCTTGTTGGATTATTTTCTTTATCATTACGTAGTGTTCTTCTTTGTCTCCTACTATAACCTTTGTTTTAAAGTCTCTTTGGTCAGGTATGAATATTGCTACACCAGCTTTTTATTCATTTCCATTTGTATGAAATATCTTTTCCATCTCTTTACTTTCAGTGTGCACATATGTTTCATTTCGAAGTTGATCTCTTGTAAACAATATAGATATGGATCTTGTGTTCTTATGTAGTCAGCTACCCTATGTGTTTTCATTGGAGCATTTAAGCCTTTTACATTTAAAGTGAGTATTGATAGGTACATATTTATTGTCATTTTATTCTTTTTACTATATTCCACTGTTCCTCCTCCTCCTCCTCCTTCTCCTTGTTCTTCTTCTTACAGAAGACCCTTTAACATTTCTTATAATACTGGCGTGGTGGTAACAAACTCCTTTAGCCTTTACTTGTCTTAGACGTTCTTTATTTCTCGTTTAATTTTAAATGATAGCCTTGCTTGGTAAAATAGTCTTGGGTATAGGTCCTTACTTTTTATCACTTTAAATATTTTGTGCAAATTCCTTCTGGCCTGCAAAGTTTCTGTTGAGAAATCAGCTGACAGTTTTATGGGAGCTCTGTTGTAGGTTACTAACTGTTTTTCTCTTGCTTCTTTTAAGATTCTCTCTTTGTCTTTAACCTTTGCCATTTCAACTATGATGTGTCTTGATGTGGACCTCTTTAGGTTCATCTTTTTTGGGACTCTTTGCGTTTCCTAGACTTGTGTGATTGTGACACAAGGAAAAAATGACTTTTTTCCTTCACCACCTCAGGGAAATTTTCATCCATTATTTCTTCAAATAGGTCCTCAATCCCTTGCTTTCCCTTTTCTTCTGATACTCATACGATGCAGATGTTGTTATGCTTCCTGTGGTCCCAAAGGTCCCATAAACTATCCTCATTTTTAAAAAAATCTTTGTTTTTTTCTGCTCTTATTGGTTGTTTTCTGCTACTTTGTCTTCCAAATTGCTGATTTGATCCTCTGCTTCATGTAACCTACTATTTGTTCCTACTGTTCATTTCAGATATTGTATTCTTTGTTTCTGACTAGTTCTTTTTATGGAGTATGGATTCTGTGTCCCTTTTCATGCTGTTGAAGTTCCTGCTAAGTTCCTTGAGCATCTTTATAACCATTATTTTGAACTCTGTATCTGGTAAATGGCTTGCCTCCATTTCATTTAGTTCTTTGTCTGGAGATTTCTCTTGTTCTTTAATTTGTCACATGTTTGTTTATCTCCTCATTTTGGCTACCTCTCTGTGTTTGTTTCTGTGTATTAGTTAGAGCTGCTGTGTCTCCCAGTCTTGTTAGGGTGACCTTATGTAGTAAGTGTCCTGTGGGACCCTGTGGCACAAGCTTCTTGATTATCTGAGCTGGGTGATCCAAGAATGTCCTTTGCATGTGTAATGTGAGCCCTCCTGTTTAAATTAAGTCTTGATTGCTATTGGCTGTTCATGTGTGGGGAGGGCCCTCATGCTGGCTGACTGTGACATTGACCCAACCATATGGTATGAGCTGTTGTATGGTTGCTGACCATGTGGTGCAAAATTTGCCTCAGCAGGGTCTGGTGCAGGTCAAGAGCTCCCTTTGGATATACCACATTTGAAGCTTATTGGATCCTTCTCTGATGTTGTCTGATCTAGCCTCTGGGTGTGTTGGTTCTGGGACCTCTTGGGAGGGCCTTGGTGAAGACCAATGTCAGATGCTACCTCTGACTGGCTCTGTACAACCTGTTTGGAGCTACAATGTGATCCACATTTTGTGGCTGTTTCTGCTGGGCCTGGCTGTGTGTGTGGAAGACCAGGCTGCAGAGCAAGGCTGGTTTTTATTAACTCCAGACCCAGGGGCAGGTCAGCACAAGTTCCAAAGCACTCTGATATTCACCTCTGTCTTCCTCCACCTGCCAGCTTCCTATTAGGCTCATTCACTAAAAAAGCATTTGGCAGTACTCTAGAAGAATGAAGTAGGATTCAGTGAGTCTCCAGGTAGGGTTGAATGGTGTTCACCAGACTGATACAGGATTAATCTCAGTGCCAGTCCTGGGTCTGAGTCCACTCAGCAAATGTCACTGGGCTTGACAAGTCTAGCTTCCTCCTGCTCGGTGTTTGTACAGCTTATTGATGGAGTGGGGTCTCAGGGAGTCATCAGGGCAAGGCCAGCAGAGCTCATCAGGCCCAAACAGACCAAGATTTGTCCGTGTGAAGGGACACCGGTTGAGCATGTGATGGAAAAATGGCCCCAGTCCTGGAGCCATACAATTCAGTCTGATTCTAAGCAGAAGCCCAGTCTCAGCAGGGAGATGCCGCCAGGTATCGGCTGATTGGGGCTAGTGGATCTCCCTTGAGAAAGAATTGCTGGTCATGTTTGGGGGAAGGTGGGGGAATGGCACTGTCCCAGGCACACAACTCAATTTGGAGGCTGGGAGTTCAGAGTACAACTAGCAGATCTCCTGTGAGGGGGAAGAGTCAGTCAGTTTTACAGGGAAGTGGTGTAATGACCACCCCCCACCCCACAGTCACAAAATTAATTCACTGACTCCTCCTGGGTCTGCCCTGACCTCTATACTCTGACCCAAGCAGCTGACTCCAGCAGGGCTTGTGCTCCACAGGGTGGCAAGCCAAGGAGTCCATAGAGCATGGTAATTGCTTTCTCCAGACTGATGCCCTATGGAGGGGAATGCTCCACCCAAGAAAGATGGCATCTGCTGTGTGGGAGAAGGACTCAGCACAGGAATCCTGGTGGCTGTCCCTTCAGCTCTCTCCCCAGAGCCACAGATCCCAGTCTCTCCTCATGCAAATCTAGTTTATTCCACCCTCCCTCCTCCAGAGCCCAGGGTAATTGGCTACAAAGGAAATTTTGTGCATTGGCCCTTTAAGAAGGCACCTGTGTGTTGAGCAGATCTTATCACTCCCTAGTGGAAAGAGGTCACTATGATTTTTCACAGGCAGATGTTATGTGGGCTCCTCTTTCTGGCTCTGGTGCTCTAGGCTGGGGAGCCTGGCTTGGTGTAGATACCTCACACTTCTCAGATGGAACCCCCACAGCTGAGATACGCATCCAGCATCCCAGCTGCTGCCCATGGGAACATGGCCAATCCTTTTTGCATCTCTACCTTCCTACCAGTCCCAATGTGGCTTCTGTAAGTCCTTGGTTATAAGGCTTCTCCTCAGTGAGTCCTTAGTTCGTTATTCAGGTCGATTGTTCTATATTTTAGTTGTAATTCCAATTTGTTCCTGGGAGGAGGTGAATGTAACATCTCCCTACTTGGCTGCCATATTGCATCTCAATCACAACTTCACTTTGGTCAAAAAAGATAAATAATTTTCTCCAGAAATAGAATTTTACAAAAGTGTAAATCTGTCAATGTTGCAATATATTTTGGTTTTTATGCCCTAAAATATTTTGAGGATTTCTTTCCCAAAGTAGACTAAAAATACATAGGGACAGATAAGACTCATTTCCTAGTAAAAAAAATTAAGAAAACTTAATCAATTTACTCTGAATAGAGGTTAAAGGCCATCTGCCTCACTTCTCACCTTTGTCTCCACTTCTCCAAGTATTAGCATTATTTATAACCTTACTTACGAACTCTAACTGATATTTTGAAAAAGAAATAGAAATAAAGCCATTGATTGAAACTCAAAAAAAAATTCTCCTAATAATGTTGGTCCCATTGCTTATATGGCCTAACTACATTTAATAACATTGTGAAAACCTATGCTGTAATGTTTTCCTCTCTGTGGAAATTGTCCTTAATACTACCTTCTTTTCAAAGTCTACCTTAAGTCCTTTTTGATGAAAAAGAAACTCCAGAATAGATCCTATACTAATCATCATGCTGAGAAAAATCAATGAAGCTGTCTTACTACTCAGAGTGCCCATTTTCATTTCTTCAGTGAAACCAAATTTTAAACCTCTGCTCTTCCTTATCTGCCCTATTCTATCATGAACATGTTAGTTCCGAGGGAAAGAGAAGTAAAATCTTGCAAGACAAACCAGCTATCAGAACCATGCGGTGATGCTTATTCGTGTATAAGATAAATGAAAATTATAACTGGTGAGACCATTGCCTAGTTAAGTGTTTATCCAAATGAAATGGAAAATATGCACATAGCATGGGAAATAAAGCTGATTCCCAGTGGCAATGGAACAAAATTACTTATACATCAGCAGCAGATATTATATATTGCATATTTCATTGATGTTTCTTAACCACAATGCCAATCTATTACAAGCCATGTATAACGATTACTGCATGCAATGCATGCACTTTTCTCCTCCTATTAATTCTGGAAGCCAGTGCATTGCAAGAGACACAACTAACATTTTGACATGGAACTTGTGGTGAAAATGTATTTCTTCCATACTTTTAGATTGAATATAAAATCATACCCAAACTTACATATATGCAAAAGGAGTTGCCGTGATTTATCAGTAAATATATATCATTTGTGTGCATATACTAATGCAAACAAATTAGAAATTTACAAATGTGTTCATGTTTATCGATAGAAAAGTAGAAAGCTAGATAGAATATAGATATGTTACTACATTGGGAGAACCTTTAAAAATATATAGTTATTATTTTTATCCAAAAATCTAAATATATTAAGTTTCCAAGGATTTAATAAAACTAGAAAGTATTGAAATATTTAAATCCTCATACCCATGTTATTTTAGGAAGGAAAACAAAGCCCTCACAAGGCATTTCAATAACAAATATTTAAACATATGGGTAGACTTGAAAATGCAAACAAAAAGTGTGAGGAAACCTGGAGGTTTGGAACATCAGGAAACTCTTACCCCTCCTAGGGATAGAAGAATTAAAGCAGGTGAACCCTCACAAAAATTAACTCAAAGTGAACTTAAGACTTAAATGTAACATCTGAAACCATAAAACTTCCAGAAGAAAACAGAAGGGAAACTTTCTTTGACATTGGTCTTGGCAGTTTTTTCTTTTTGCTATCACATGAAAAGCACAAGCAATAAAAGCGAAACTCAACAAGTGGGACTACATCAAACTACAGGTTTCTGCACAGCAGTAGCAACAACCAACAAATGCAAAGGCAGCCTACAGAATGAGAGAAAATATTTGCCAACTGCATAGCTGACAAGGGGTTAATATTCAAAACATATAAGCAACTCATACAACTGAATAGAAAAAACAAATAATCCAATTTAAAAATGGGCAAAGGACCTGAAAAGACATTTTTTCAAAGAAGATATATAAATGGACAAAATAGACATGAAAATAGTGTTCTACGTCACTGCTAATGATCGGGGAAATGCAAGTCAAACCACAATGAGGTGTCACCCCACCCGTTAGAATGACTGTCATCAGGAAGACGGTGTGGCTCACCAGGGCGGGCATCCTGTCTCACAAAACAAAGGACTGCCTACTCTATTCCAGGTCAGGGCACATGCCGGGGTTGTGGGTTTGGTCCCTGGCAGGGGCATGTATGAGAGGCAGCCAATCGATGTTTCTGTCTCACATCGATATTTCTCTCTCTCTCTCTTTCTCCCTTCCTTCCCCTCTCCCTAAAAATAATTTTTTTTAAATTTAAAAGGAAGAAAAGAGATAACAAGTACTGGCAAGGATGTAGAGGAAAGGGAACACTTGTGGTTTTTGGTAGGAATGTAAATTATTACAGGCACTATGGAAAACAGTATGGAGGGTTCTCAAAAAATTAAAAATAAAGCTACATATGCTCTAGCAATTCCACCTGGGTATTTGTCCTAAGGAAATGAAATTAATGCCTTGAATAGATATCTGTACCACCCCTCCCACCTTCACTGCAGCATTACTTACAGTAGCCCAGACATTAGAGTAATCTGAGTGTTTGTTGACAGAGAACAAAGAAAATGTGGCCTATATATATATATATACATGTGTGTATTATGTATGTATATGTGTGTGTGTATTCTGCCATTTCTGACAACTTGGATGAAAGTTGAGGGCATTATGCTAAGTGAAATAAGACAGACAAAGAAAGACAAATACTATGTAACTTCACTTATGTGTGGAATCTAGAAATCAAATCCTAACTTGTAGAAACACAGTAGGTTGGTGCTCGCTGGGGTGGAGGTGGGGGATGGAGGAAATGCATGAAGGCATAGAGACTTTATTATAAGATGAGTAAGGTTTGGGGATCTGATTTATAGCATAGTAATTATAGTTAACAATACTGTATTGTGGAAGTTGCTGAGAGCATAGATCTTAAAAGTTTTCACCAGAAAAAAATAAAAAGAAAGAGATCTGTATGAACTGACGGTAGTGTTAACTAACCTTACCCGGGTACTCATTTTGCAATATATATGTATATCAAATCATCAAGTTGGGTACCTTAAAATTATACAATGTTCTATGTTAATTATGTCTCCATAAATCTGAAAAAAATTAAAAATAAAAATAAAGGGGATGAGGGTAAGAAGTGGTGTTAAAGTAACACAGCTGCGGCTTAGAAGTGTGAGCAATGGCCATGAATGAAGAACCTTTCTTTGAAAGCGGGAATCACAGAGGCAACACGTTGCAGGAGAAGCAGAAGCAACTTCACGGAGACACTGCTTAATCAGAGAGAGGGGTTGGAAATACCCCGGCTTCTTTCTTCCGCCCTTCTTCCGATCCCTTGCCAGTACCTCTTGGTTGAGTGTAACAGGAATCATTTTGGCAAGGGACCCTGGGAAATGTATTCTTCATTGGTCTCTACCTGGCAATGCAGGACAGAGCAAGGGAAGGACAGCAATGAATGTGAGGACACAGGAGATGAGTGATCCAATTCTTAAAAACGTGACAAGGGCACTCAACAGGATGTGTCAGGAAATTAGAGATAACAGCTACAGTTAACCTGAAAAAAGATCATGTAACCTGTATAGGTGTTCAGGAAAGCACTAAAAGTAGAAGCTTGTAATCACAATTTCATTTCTAATGATTTTGATGCAGAAGACTTTTTGCCACTGGAAATTTCTTTCATGCAAAGATGGATGAGAGAGAAAGAAAGGGATGTTTTTCTGATAGCTTTGCCTAGAAAGGAGGCTTTTTCCTACTCAAATGGCAAAGTTTCCTGAGGAGAAAAAAATGGCCCCTGCTGAGACTTAGAATGAAAACCACAGAGCGGCTGAAACCTGGGTGTAATTACAGATAGCCTAGAAGAAGCATGAAAAATGGATAAGAGACAGTGAATTCTATTTATAAAGTTTACTTCTATGCCACACACCTCTGAAGTGGTTTGAGAGGCCTTCTAGAAAATTCTGTATACAGTAAGACTACAGAATAAACTGAATATAATATTAAAAGGTGTTCAAAATGCCTAGAAGAGTTTGTGAGGTGCTGTGTCCTATATCATACCCCACTAGGTTATTCCTATTTCATAAGAGTACGGTGAATGCTCTGGATAGTCCTTCCTAAAGAAGTCTATTGTCCAAATCTATTAAAAATTATCTCCCAAACACATGTTATCACAGAACCTATTCGAGGCTAAAGCTAGTTAATATACGATGGAACCAAATTTACACAGTTGTCACTTTGGGAAACTCTAGACTCCTTCCATCTGGTGAGTTTAGAATGTCTAGAAGCATAGATGAATACCATGTTGACTAATAGCATTGATGGTAGACATAGCGCTGCCCCTTACAATATGTTCTTTATAAGAAAATCTGTACTGGTCATAAGAATTACCATACTGAGCACCTATGCATCGAGTAGCTATGGCCTAGTAATGATTCATGTCGCCCTGACTGGCGTGGATGAGTGGGTTAAGCATCATCACGTGAAGCCAAAGGTTGCCAGTTTGATTCCCTGTCAGGGTGCACGTCTGGGATGCAGGCTGGGTCCACTGTTGGGGGTGTGCTAGCGCCAACCGATTGATGCTTCCCTTGCACATCAACGTGTCTCTCCCTCTCTTTCTCCCTCCTTTCCCCTTTCTCTAAAAATAAATAAAATCTTTAACAACATAATTCATCATCACACCCAGTTAGGTAGGTATTATGCCCATTTAATAAGATGGTGGTGGAATTTCTGGGAATACTAGAAAATAGAAATCACTTTTTTAACCTTTGTTATTGAGTGCATTGGGGTGATATTGGTTCATAAAACCATACAGGTTTCAAGTGTACAACTCAACAAAACATCATCGGCACACTGCCTCGTGTGCCCATCACCCAAAGTCAAATCACTTTTTATTTGGAAAATTGCAAAAAACATAAGTGAAACTTTTCACCACAAGGCAAGCAACCCACACTGTGTCCACTGATGGGAAGCATCCTCATGAAAATCCAGGAAGTTCACATTTAGAGCTGTGCTAGCACTCGATGCCTTTGGGTTGTGTATGTTTAGCAGGAAACACAGGATGCCCTGGAAGCACTGTGGGGCAAGCGCTACCACCTCTGTTTCTTAACTAGGAAAAACATTGCTAATGATATCTTGATCCGCGTCATTCTAATTACCATAAATTATCGGTGATCCTCACTCAGCCACACAACCTTATCTGCAACATGGAAAAATATCTAACTCAGGGGTGTTGTGAGAATTAAGTAATAGGTTTTGTGAGAACTTTTTATTCTACAGTTTTTCACCAATTACATGTTAAACACTATACCAAGTGTAAGGTTACAGTGCTAAATAAGCAAATGACAATGCACAGACCGAACCATTAAGGGGCTTATTTGGGAAGTCATATATGCTGGGTTTTCCATGGTTGTTTACTGTTTTCTGCTTGTCTTTCAAATTTCCAGACAAGATAAATAAGCTTTCAGATGGTCTCAAACCTAGGTACACCTGGAAACCTTCAGACGAGCTTCAAATAATAGTAACAATAATAATAATAATAATAATAATTTTTCAAAATGTAACCAAGCCTACCACAAATCACTAAATCAGGCTCTCTGGGGGAGCACCGGGAGAGTCAGTATTTATTAAACTCTTCCCACATGACTCTAAACAGCAGCCAAGATGGAAAACTCTTAGTTGTAAACATCATCTCAGGTAGATGCACCAAATAAGTTAAGTTTAAGAATAAGAGGTGAGCCCAACTGGTGTGGCTCAGTGGATTGGGTGCCGGCCTGAGAACCAAAGCGTTGCTGGTTCAATTCCCAGTCAGGGCACATGCCTAAGTGCGGGCCAGGTCCCCAGTTGGAGACACGTGAGAGGCAACCACACATTGATGTTTCTCTCCCTCTCTTTCTCCCTCCCTCCCCCTCTGTCTAAAAATAAATAATTAAAAATCTTTTTTAAAATCCCATTAAAAAAAGAATAAGAAATGAAAAAGTACAGGAGAGTAAAATAGAAAGAAACAGCATTCAGAGATTATGAAGAAACTGAAGAATAAAAGTAAAAGTATAATCTGTGATATTAGCATAATTTAATAGGAGGTAGGCATTGAGATACTATAGGAGAAACCTGTAAACATCTTTAAACTATACAAATGATTACAATGGTGATTATTAATCCTTGTTGCATAACTGAATCAGCTGGGGGAGGCTGTAAAAAGCTGATGCCCAAGTTGCATCCCAGACCAGATGAATCAGTATTTCTGGACTTGGTACTTTCTGTTTTGGGGTAGAGTCCTTTTAAAGCTCCACAAGTGATTTCAATGTGCAGTACTGAATGTTTCTGAGACTTGAATGTTCATATGAATAGCTGGGGGATTCTGTCAAATTTAAGATCTGATTCTGCAGGTCTGGGGCAGGAACCAAAATTCTGTATTCTCTGTATTTCCCATCTGCTGTTGTCTCTGTTCGTGCTTTAAGGAACACACTTTAAATAGTAAGAACTGGAACACGGACTCTCAAACCTGGATGCATATTGGAATTTCCTAGGGAATGTTAACCAACGCTGGTGCTTTCATCCCAGCCCCAGATGGTCTGATCAATTTGGTATGGGTCTAAGTATGGTATAAGCCGCTCACTGGTATATATGCCCTTGATTGCCTTTTTCCCTTCCCCACCTTACCCCTTCCTTTTGTGCTTCCTTAATGTAATCTTTCAAATCCATGACCTGCGCCATATCCCAGTGTCAAGGTTGACTTTCAGGGGATCCCATGCTAAGACCCCACCTCCTTGGAACACAACTCATTCTGAGTCAGGTACTGTCGTTCTCATTCCTCTTTTTTTCAAGGTTCATTTTTTTTTCGTGACAATATGTGTTCTATCCCCTCTAGTCTAATGCTTTCAATCTGACAGAAAAAATATTGAAACAAAGTAGAAACTGAAACACTCCTCTATTTTTCTGTCACCTCATAACATTGCCCCATGGACTCCCAATAAATTAAACTGCGATTTTTGTTGTTGTGAGCCTTGCTCTGAAAATGGTTCCAAAACCCCGAATGTTATTCTTAACAATTTTGTGCAAGCTTCAGCTCATTCTTGGTTTACCGTTTATGAAATTACTCGTAGGAGTCCAGGTCCTCTTGTTCGCATCCACTATTGATCATTTTCTTAGAGTTCACTAAGTGAACATTTGCAACTTTCTACAGTCTGAGAGAACAGGTAAATAAGGAAGGACAGCGTGTGAATAAAGTTCATATGCTAGAGACTCATCCATCCATTTGTCCATCCCTTCACCTATCCATCCACCCATCCATTTAATCATTCAATCAGTACGTACTGAATATTATGTGTCAGGGTGTCGTCTAAATATTGGGAGATAGAGCAAAAGAGAGGACACAAACACATTTTGACTAATGAAGATTTAGTGAGAATAAAGAAGGGAAAACAGGATAACTTCATAGTGTGCCAATAACTGTGAAGGCAATACACAGAGTGTGATAGACGTGGGAGTGTGTGTTGAGAAGCGTGACTTTATAGACAGTGATGGCTGTTCTGAGGAGGCGATATTTGAGATAAATCCCAAAGGCTCAGTGACTTTATTTGAGGAAAATGTTTCAGGCAAGTATCACATCCAGTAAGTAAATACAGTACAGTTCTAACTGGTGAGATTCTTTGATTTGTAAAACCAGAACAAATTCAAAGGTGGAAAGGAGCTGCTAGATATAGGAATGCTTACAATACAAATAAGACTGCTAAATAATGTAAAAAATCTCTAGGTAGTAATGTAGAAAATGCCCAATAGGATATATTGTTAGTTTTACTTTTTAAGTTTTTTTAATTGCATTTTTTCCATTACCATTTATCCCCTTATGCCCTCTACCACCTCCACCCCCGATGCCACAATCACCACATGTTGTCCGTGTCCATGAGTTCTTTCTTTGGTGTTATTTTTAATGCAGAATTATGTGATCAAACTTGTTTTAACTACACACATATATAATGTTTGTATTTGCTTTAATTTATATGTGTTTGAATACTTATGGAATATATTTGAAAGGCTGAACAACTAAATCTCAGAAGTTTACCTTCAAGGTGTGATATTGTGGGGGAAGCGGAAAGGGGATTTTGCTCAATAACAATTTATGCTCTTCAGGTTTGGTAATATATTTGTTTGCTGCAATATATGTAATAATTCCAAGAAAGAGGAGGTAGAAAAATAAGGAACAGGTGATGGTAGTCAGGTAGTACAGGTAGAAATACAAAACTTAATTTGAAATTCAAAAAGATAAAAATTAATTATGTAAAAATAAAAGTAATTTATATTTTAAAAACTTGAAAAATTGTTTAGATAACTTTAAAAAAATGGAACGTTTCTATACAAATTTCTGAGTCATAGTTTCCTTTCTTCTTTCCTTCCTTTGTTTCTTTCTCCATTTTAATCTATAAATAAATAACCCATATCACTACAGGACATCATTATTATAGGTCATTATTGAAATTTAATCAATAACTTTGATTTTTTTTCTTTAAGAAAAAATGATCCCTTAAGGAAAAAAATCATTTTAGAAAGCTGGTATTACCATGTAGGAAGTGATCACACATATTTAAAACTAGTACAAAAATTTGCTTTTCATGGGGATAAGTTTTAAATATGTAGAAAATAAACTCAGGAAGAAGAATCTCATTAGTTGACAAGTGGAATGTAGGTAAGAAACCAAAATGGACTGAAAATTTTCCACTGTGGCCCTCACATGTTTTTAGCCCCTAGCCATTCCTCCCTCTTTTGAAAACCATTCTGAAATAACTTTTTCTAAACCAGCTGATGACTGACTGACCCTATTGCTAAAGGTGAAGTTATATTTAAAAAATTGGTCGTCTTCCTCTAAGCCAGAACATTCCTTCATAACCCCATGTTGAAACGAAGGCTTAAATTTAATAGTGTTTTGGTTGATTTTGTTTCACAGATATATGTTTTACATAAAATTATTCATGTATTTATTTATTTATTTTAAAGGTTTTATTTATTTACTTATTTTTAGAGAGGGGAAGGAAGAGAGAATGAGAGGGAGAGAAACATCAGTGTGTCCTTGCCTCTCACACGCCCCCTACTGGGGACCTGGCCCACAACCCGGGCACGTGCCCTGACTGGGAATTGAACTGGTGTTTGCAGGCCGGCACTCAATCCCACTGAGCCACAGTAGCAGGGCTAAATAAAATTATTTAAATATAAGTATAAAATAGAGCTCAGCATACTATAATTTAATAATATAATGTAGACATAGGAGTAGAATTACATAATAGTATTAAAATGACATGAATAATATTATGACAACACAAATATATTATCTTACAATTCTGTAGGTCATAGTCTAGGTCGGCTGAGCTGGTGTCTTGGCTCCAGGTGTCGCCCAAGGCTAAAGTCAAGATGTTGACCTGCTAGGGTCTTATCAGAGGCTACAATGACCTGTCCATTCCTCCTTACACTTGGAATCTCTCTGACTTTCCTGTTGTCCTCATCTCTCCTCTGCCTCCAGCCAGAGGAAGTTCTCTGCTTTTAGGTACCCATGTGATTATATTAGGCCTACACGAATAATCTAAGATATTTTTCCTCTCTTAAAATCCATAATATAAATAAGTGCAAAGCCCTTTTGGCCATGCAAGATAACATAGTCACAAGTTCCAGGGAAAAACAGAGTGCACTATATTAGTTTATGATTAATGTAAACTTTAGGACAACTGTAATAAAATAACAATAAATATACATATTTAAACTTTAATAGTCTTCTCATAAAAAACTACATGCACATGTATGTATCTAAGGCATACATAGGAAAAGTATAAGTTACATTTAATGTATGTATTTATTTTCTGAATTTATCAAAATAAACACACTTTAATTGCAATTATAGAAATACTATTTCCAAGTAAGGAAGCATAGAAAAAGGAAAATGCTTTCTTTTTAATTTGCAATTGAATTGAATTTTTAATCTCATATTTGAAATAGTATTTGTTGCACTGTTTCCTTTTTGTGACAAACAACTTAGAAACGAAGAGGCTGACTATTGAATATGTGAGATTATAATACCTAATCCAATACACTCCTTATAACTTCGTGTTGCTAAGGGATGAGGATTAGAAAGTATAAGGTATGTTCTGTCTTATAAAGTATAATGAGAGATATGTTATACCACCACGCATGCAATCAAGTGTAATATCCTTGTAAAGTAAATCCCCACTAATTTTTGGTAAATACCAAGAGAATCTTCCATGTTTCTTAACAAGGGAAAATAGAGTAATAATAAAACCGGAAGCACTACTTTTACATTTCTGACTTTCTTACCACATCCACTACCTAACTTTTTCCTCATAAGCATAAGAGTATTTATGTACTTTGTATACATTCTGTTTTCAGATTTTACTAGTAGGATTAAGGGCAATAGTTTAAAATCATGTAGAAAAAGTATCTAAAATATCTATCAGTGTTTAGAAAACAAAGCACTTAAAAATACCTACCACGTTATATTTAAGTCTGTCTGTGTATGTAAATATAAATTTAATCTTTCTTGTAAAAACATGTTACTTTTAGTTCATTCTAGAACAAAAGCGGTGTTAGTTTGAAAAACAGTAATTTTCAAGGTCACTTTTACATGCTTTGGCCAAAGGCCGTGGGAATATATGCTAAGTGCAGAACTGAGTTTTTGACCCTGAAAATATTTAGTGCTTCATAAAAACAATCACCAAACCAGCATGTGGCCATGAAGATGTAACTAAAATTAACAGTGCCTAAACTGAACAGTGTTGTGATTTTTAAATCAGACATACTCTAAAAGGAAAAAATTGTGTACATCTGTAGTAACTAGATTTTTCCAGATTACAATTAAATTAGGTAAAGGCATCATTGTGCAAATTGTGAAATAAATCTAGAAGAACACATTTAGATAATGAGAAGAATGATACTTCAGAGCTCCACAAATACAAATTTGCTCGGCAGAAGAGGAGCCAATTCTTATCAGGGCAGTGCCCGGGGTCTAGAATGGAGCGGCGCATTTTCTAATCGGTTGTGAAGAATAGACTATCTTCTAAATCAGTAAATGATTGCTAGTGAAATTGGCTGTCCATTTAAAAACACAGTTAATTTAGACCTATTTCACATCATACATAGAAATACATTATAGATTCACAAAAGAGCTATGCAGTCAAAAAATATAATAGTAGTTGAAAAAATTCAATCTCAACGTGAGACAGGCCTTCCTAAATACAACAGAGACCATAAATGAAAAGTAAACATAATTTTAAAAATACAATGTAAAATGGGAAGATACATGTAAGAAACAATTGTAAGTCATTTTACAAACAAAGATTAATATCCAGAAAATGAGTTTTTACATATTCTATAAAAAAATGACACTACCTAAGAAAAACTGGGCTAAGAAATATATGAGCAGGCAAGTCAGAAAGTACAAGACACAAATGAATAATACCCCCATAAAAATATGCACAACAAGGTTATTAAAAAATATCAGAGAACAAATGAAACATTATAAAGTATAATTTTGTCCTAAACATACTCAAATAAGATCAATAATATTAGATATTACTGGGAATGTAGGAAAATGGACACATTTTACTCTGATTGGAGTAAATTTGTTAACCATTTTTGGAAGGTAATTTACTGGTATGTATAAAAATGTAAAAAGCCAATAGTTTTCTTTTTTTTTTATAAATTCCACTTCTGAGAATTTATTTTATCAAAGCCCTACACATGTGTTCAATACTTAGTGTTAAAGACCTTCATTGCTCTCCTAGCAGGTGGTTCAGTAACTTGGGTTACACCTTTTCTGTGTAATACTTTGTAGTTATTCCAAAAATGAAGTATATATTATAAGGAAATAAACATTTTACAAATGCTTATAATATATAAAGCACCATATATTGGGTTGGCCAAAAAGTTCATTTGTTTTTTTCCATAAGATGGCTCTAGTACACTTAGTTGTCTTTAACTTCATTTGAGGGAATTTTGTTACTTTGTATTGTGACAGCTGTCCTATGAGTGTGCATTAGAAAAAAACTTATCAAAATTGGTGTATTTTTTTTTTTGACAGAAGGGAAGGGAGGGAGAAAGAGAGGGTGAGAAACATCAATGTGTGGCTGCCTCTCGCTTGCCCCCAACTGGGGAACCTGGCCTGCAACCCAGGCATGCACCCTGACTGGGAACTGAACTGGCGACCCCTTTGGTTCTCAGGCCCGTGCTCAATCCACTGAGCCACACCAGCCAGGGCAAAAAATTGGTGAACTTTTGTGTAGCCATTTTATTATTGAAGATGGAAAAATATGCAACATTTTTGGCCTATTATGCTTTATTATTTCATGAAAGGTAAAAGCATGACTGAAAAGCAGAAACAGATTTGTGCAGTGTATGGAGAAGGTGCTGTGACTGTTCGAATGTGTCAAAAGTGGTTTGCGAAGTTTTGTGCTGGAGATTTCTTGCTGGATGATACTCCACAGTTTAGACCAGTTTAAGTTGATAGCGATCAAATTGAGACATTAATGAAAACAATCAGTGTTATACCACGTGGGAGACAGCGACATACTCAAAATATGCAAGTCAATAAAGTTATTGATGAAAATGAAGAATATGCCTTTCATTTTACAGAAAAAAACCCATGTTTAAGTAAACAGATGCAAATTTAAATGGATAAATTCTCAACAATCTCTGAACAAGCGTGATTCTCTAAGCAGTAGAGCGCAAGGAGGACAAAGGCATTTCTATATCTCACTTAACACTTCTGTAGCATTTGGATCTTTCACATGTGTGTATTCCTGCATTACCTGTGGAAGGTGGGAGAGAAATAAGAAAGGGAAAGGAATGGTATACTCCTGTGTTACTGGTAAAATGTGAGGAGAGAGGCAGAAAGGAAGAGAGAAAGGGAGGAAATGAAAAAGGGAAAAAGAAAATGCTTGGTGGTTTGTCTGAAGGACAGAGATTTTTTAAAGACTTCATTTATTTATTTTTAGAGAGAGGGGCAGGGAAGAAGAGAGGGGGAGAAACGTTGATGTGAGAGAGAAACATCGACTGGTTGCCTCTCATACACGCCCCAACCAGAGATCGAACCCACAGCCCTGCAATTCAGGCATGTGCCCTGACCAGGAATCTAACAAGTGACCTTATGCTTTAAGGGTCAGCGCCCCAGTAACTGAGCCACACCTGTCAGGCTGAAGGGCAGAGAATTTGATTTTTGTTTTCACTGTATTGGTACATTATAAGTCCTCAAAATATTTGTTAAAAATATTGTAATGGAAGAAGAAAAATGGGAGTAAAGAATCGATCACTATACATTCTTCATAACACCTGGATTATGTATAAATAATATATCTTGTGATCACTTGTATTTGTCCTTAGCTACTTGGTAGAATCTGTCTTTAATATATATATTCCTGTGGATCAAATACTTTAAAACAAAAGTATATAAGTACTGCAAACATTAGAATCTTAGCAACCAGAGCTGGAAGCAATATATCGATTCACCGTGATCAGTGTTTTCATTATCAGGGGTAAGGGCTGTGCTTCCTTTAAGAAAATTATTTGAAAAACAAATACTCTTTCTTGGTCAAATATTTATTTTCCACCAATGGTGTGCTTAATTATAGTGTATATTTCCTGAGTCATAATTTCTGTCAAACTTACAACTTAAAATATACGTGAGTTGAAATCGAATGATGAATTGGGAAGTGAAAGATGATAAAATGAGGGAAACATTTGAGGAACAGGGAAAATTTTATGTCACCCATTCCCCATTGCTTCCTCCATTTTATAGTTTCCTTCAGAGGATTTGTATAAAAATTATAATAAAGACAAATATTAGCCTAGCATATTTTAAATTAATTACTATTAAATGCCATTTCGTTTGAGTTCTCATATGTTTTGCTCTTTATTCCTGATATTTGCATTGTATCTGTAGACAAATAATGGCAAAGTTTAGTTGTCATTGTGGAGATATAAATGTACATATTAAACCTTTTTTCCATTTTATTGAATTTATTGGGGTGACATTGGTTGATAAAATTGTATAGGTTTCAGATGTGCAATTCTAGAAAACATCATCTGTACGTTGTACTGTGTGTTCACCACCTCAAGTCTAGTCTCCTTCCATCCCCATTTATTTTTAATTAAGTTTCCCCATCTGTTTATTCATGTTCTCTCTTCTTTTTCTGTCCCTTTTGAATTATCACACATTCCTTCTCTGTGAAATTCTACAAATAAAATTGTATATTTATAACTATTTTTATGTATTAACTCATCTAACAAATATTTATTGAGTACTCATTACTGTTTTAGTCACTAGGGATCCACTAAAAAATAAAAATCACTCGCCATCATGGAGCATCTATTCCAGCGGTAGGGGACAGACCACAAACACAGTAAATTAACATACACTACCTCACGTTATAATAATTGCTATTAAAATAATGAGGGGATGAAGGTGAAGGGCAAGAGTTGCACCTCTCAGAGTAATAGGAAAGTGAGGGCGGCAGCCAAGTAGTTATCTAGGGCAAGAGATTTCTAGGCAGAAGAAATAGATGCAAATAACTGAAGCAGACAAGTGTTGGTGAGATTCCTGGAAGATTAAGGCCAGTGCACTGGAATGGAGTCACATAGGTGTAAGGGGATGGAAATAAGGCCACAGGAGACAGAAAATGGTAGTGAGACAGGTCACGTAGGCCTTTGTGAGCCTGTGTAAGCATTTTTACTTTCCACTCTGAGCGACACAGAAAACCACTGCGGGCTGCTGAACAGAGAAATGACATCCTCTGTTATGCGTGCATACAGATCTCTTTGACTGCTGTCGAAGAGTGGACTTCAATGGGGCAAAGGCAGGAGCAGGGCAACGAGGAACCTGTGTTATGACCCAGAAAAGTGATGGTGCTTGGACCACAGGGGTTATTTGGACACTGTGAGATCACTTCAGATTCTCTATGTATGTTGAAGCCAATGGACCAGATGTGGGATAAGAGGGAGAAGAAATAGCGCTGATGCTGATGCTGATGCAAATAGTGAGAATTCACTCAGTTTGGAACAGTGAAGAGAACGAATGTGGGGATGCCCGTGAACTAGAACAAGAACTGTGCTGGTTCCATCGGGAGACGTGGCAGCCCTTGGCTCTCCTTCTCCCCCTTGGCATCTCTGCTTCTAGGCTTCTTCTTTTTTTTTTTTTTGGCAACAAAATGGCTTCTTTTGTTTCCTCTTCAATTTTTCTCTCATTATTTCAAATAGTACATGACATATCATAGTGGTGCCTGACTTTTACTCTACATCATATGCCTCTTAACCTTTATAGTTTATTAAATTACACAGTTCAAATGCTAACAGAGGAAAGTATTTCTTATCAGGCCTTTCTTCGCCCTTATGGAATAGCTGTCCTTGCGTGGGAAAGGTACGTGGAGTACAAACGAATGACCAACTAAATGTCAAGGTCTAGTATCTTCGCTTTGGCCAGTTTCTCTTAAATAGAAAAAGCATGAGTAGCATTCTTTTTATAAAATATATTTTATGGATTATGCTATTACACTTATCTCAATTTTTCCCCTTTTTCCCACCTCTGCCCGGTATCCCCATTCCTTCCAGCAATTCCCCCCTGTTAGGTCATGTCCATGGGTTTTACATATAAGTTCTTTGGCTTCTCCATTTTCTATACTTTTCTTAAAATCCCCCTGTCCATTTTGTACCTACCAATTTGTACTTCTTATTCCCTGCACCTTTTCCCCCATTCTCCCCCTTCCCGCTCCCAGCTGATAACCCTCCAAATGATCTCCACATCTATGATTCTGTTCCTCATCTGCTTGTTTGCTTAGGTTGCTTTTTAACTTCAGTTGTTGATAGTTGTGAATTTGCTGTCATTTTAATATTCATAGTTTTGATCTTCTTTTTCTTATTAAGCGAGTCTTGACTTGCCCTAGATAGTGTCGCTCAGTTGGTTGAGTGCCTCCTCACAACCGGAAGGTTGCCAGTGTCTGGGTGAAGGCACACGCCTAGATTGAAGGTTGCCAGTTTGAATCCCGGTTAGGGCACATGCCCGGGTTTTGGGTTCAGTCCCTTGTTGGGGTGTGTCCTGATGGCAACCAATTCATGTTTCTGTCTCACATTGCTGTTTCTCTCCCTCTCTTTCTCCCTCCCTTGCCTTCTCTCTAAAATAAATAATCTTTAAAAAATAAATAAAGCGAGTTCTGACTAGCCCAGGAGTTACTTGATGAGGTGGGTTTTTTTTTTTTTTTAATTTCCTGCTCAACTTGATCTTCAATTAGTTGCCTGAAATATAACAGATTTTAATATAAAACCAGAGAGGATATTTGAAAAGAAAAGAGAGTGATCCAAAGGAAGGCAGGATGACAGAATCTTGCAAACAGCAATGGATAATGAGAAAATAGAGGTGAAGGGCAGAAAACACAGTGAGAGAAAACAAAATAAAGTCTGTGGAGTCATTTTAAAACACCACGGTTACGTAACATGACACTTTCATATATAAATGCTTTTGACTCAATAGCAAGCATCATTTATTTTACACCAAAGGGAAATGTTCAAAAAAAAAAAAAAAAGGAGGTTAGATAAGACTGTATATGTATTGGTGGTCTGAAATATCAGGTTACTTACCACTGTTCCTTACCCAGAAATGGAGTTTGCTACACTATGATACAAGGCCTTGCCAGCCAGATATTACATTTTTTAAGTGATATCACATTGCCAAGCTCAACTGCTGATCTTCAGGTTCATTTAGGCCAATAACATCTTCCCCTATTGCACATTTGCATTTTAGTCAATTATCATGATTAATGGTTATGCTTTAACCCTGAAACTGGGACCATCCCTGGGGCCAACTATTATCATAGCAATTACTTTACCAGATACAGCTTAAGTATTTGGAAACTTTGAGGTCACAGGAGCCAGTGAATGTCATATATGTGCAGCTGAAACGAGGGTAAGTATCTGGCATTTGTAATGATGTTGCTAACATGCTCCTAAGGCATTTGGGACCCAGTTGCTTTTCTCTGCATCCAAACTTCACTATGACTGTTGATAAGGTCATTTCTATATTTTGTGGCTGATATATTCATTGTAGGAAATCTAAATTGTGCTGTGAAATTGTGAATTTTCTTCTTCCTAATATATCCCCCTGTTTGAGCCCACTAGTGAGTGATCAACATCGTTATAGAAGTTTTCATCTCTGACATATAATATCTCTGAAGTATAATAGATTTAAAAGCATATCTATATTCCATATAAGAGTAATTGTTATCTAGATTCTGGCCTAATGCTTAGTAATAATATTCACTGTATTGCGCTTTAATAAAAGTTTCTATACTGAAATCAGTTATTTTTATATTCAAAGACATAACCATTATTTAAAACAGTAAGGGTTTAAGACATAGTGAGAAACAATAAAAATTCAATGGACATAAAGGTGATAAAGTATTGCTCTTGAGAAAAGTATGCTGCAGGTAATATTTTCATGGTGATTTTAATTCTGTGATATCTTTCAGAAGTTTTAAAGTCATGAATGCCAAGGTGATAATAAACATCTCTGGAAGGGAGATTGAATTTCATGGAATTTGTGGATTTTTTTTCTGCCCTCTTTGACTTTGGATTAGTACAAAATAACATGAAACTAATAAGTTTTAACTACTAATAACATTTGTACTAATAACGGTACAAAAATATGAAAAATGTTTGCTATATTAAAAACAGAAGAGCTGGGGTAATTGGGAAGGTAAAAGTAGAACCATGGATGATCTAGTTGTTTTTTAGATGTTTTATTTATTTATTTTTAGAGAGAGGGGAAGGGAGGGAGAAAGAGAGGGGGAAAAACATCCATGTGTCGTTGCCTCTCGTGCACCCCCTGGGGGACCCAGCCCGCAACCCAGGCACGTGCCCTGACTGGGAATCGAACTGGTGACCCTTTGTTTCGTAGGCCAGCAGCACTCAGTCCACTGAGCCACACCTGCCAGGGCAGGATGATCTAGTTTTGTATCATATTACCCAGAACTTGGGACCATACATACCTAGAATTGTGGGTAATACCTCATAATACCTACTCTGTTTATTGAATTAATTAAATTAGAAAATGAATGACTATAAATATTATGAAAAGTATACTCTGAAAAATATACTTTAAATGAATAGTGAAAATGCAGTTAAATAAATTTATTATCCCTGAAGTTCTTTATACTTTCAAATTCTACCGGAATCATTGATCTAGAAAATGTTTTGTAATTCTCCATTCTCAGCAATAAAAAGAATTAACACGATACCAGAAACATACAGTTTACTAATAAATTTAGTAAAAAGAAGAGCTAAATTAAAGTGAACTTTAGCCTCACAACTTGTACTGCCATACAATTTGGTTATAGTAACATCTTAATTAGGAAAAGGTAAAACAAAGTAATTAACTTTTCCTTGGAATCCATATTCAAAACTTATTCATGCAAGAGGAACATAAAGCCCAAACAAACTCTAGGATGTTAATTTTTAGAGCAATATGAGCAAAATGAGTCTCTTAGAAACCCACGCTTAAAAACCCAAATTCTCTTCAGTGCTTAATGTACTTGAATGATTTTTGTCCTGACTTCCATTGACAGAAACGTTGGGTAATTGCATTTTGCAGTACCATCAGAAAACAGGATTTTTGGAGGGATAGCATTTGCTTTCAAGTAACATAGCTTCAAAATAAGTGGAGTATTTATTAGTGCTACTAAATTTCAATTTCTCCAACCCCCCCACCTCCCTTTAAGGGACATCTACTCCCAACCTAATTCCCAATATTCTTATGCTGGGGCCACCTCTGCTTCTTCAATATAGTCTCAGAAAAGTCTCTAAAACGAATTCACACTGAGGTGTTGATAACTGTATCAGTACGGTTTCTTCGCATGCATCTCTTCTTTCTAACTGAGTTACTTAAAGGCAGGAATCATGTTTTATTCATATTGATTTTTAGGACCTCTCCTGGTGCTAAGGTTGGGGAACAGTCACCGCCTCAACAATTCAACAAAAAGAATTCTTTATCATAATGCCAAACAACCACCCCCTCCCTTACTGTGAACCCTCTAGCTATTTTCTAAGCTGTGCTCTGGGATCTGAAGACATAGAAAAGGGAAGAATAAAATAGAGACATTTGAGGGGGGGGAAAGGGAGTGGGTGATTGAATAAACATGGTAGCAGGAGAAAGTGTGCAAGTGATGTTTGGGTCAGGGTCTTCCCATTTAGGAATAGAAGACAGAGTGAAAACGAGGAGGATGGTGATGTGTACTGAGGACCCCATGCATATGCTCCCATGGCCAGGTATGCTCACTGTGTTATGCTTTTGGAATTGTTAATCCTGTTTCACATATTGACAAAGTCGAGGTTCAGGGAGGTGGCCAAGATCATACAACTAGCAAGAGGCAGAACTGGGAAGGCAGTTGGTCTTTCTAAAATCTGTCAAAGGAAAAATAAAGATACTACAATGCAAATAAATGAGTGCAGAGATTTTTGTAGTTGTGTTAGATTAACAGACTTTTTTACAGCAGTTTTTGTTTCACAGAAATATTGAACAGCCCTGGCTGGTGTGGCTCAGTGGATTGACTGCCAGCCTGAGAACCAAAAGGTGGCCGGTTCAATTCCCAGTCAGGGCACGTGCCTGGGTTGCGGGCCAAAAGGCAACCCATTGATGTTTCTCTCACACACCAATGTTTCTCTACCGCTCTTTCTTTCTCCCTTCCACTATGTCTAAAAATAAATAAAATCTTAAAAAAGAAAGAAAGAGAGAGATTGAACAGTTAGTATGGAGAATTCAAAAAATCTCTCCCCCTCATTTTCTACTATTTTTTAACATCTGGAATTAGTATGATGCATTTGTTAAAAATTGGGGAACCAATATTTATGTATTATTATTAAAGAAAAAACACAGCTTACATTAAGGTTTATTCTTTGTGTTGTACAATTCTGTGAGTTTTGACCAACGCATAAGTCATGTATCCTGCATTGCAGTGTTATACAGAGGAGTTCCATCACAAAGTAGTTTGATCGCCGTAAAGAATCCCTGTGTTTCACCTATTCATCCCTCTCCCATCCCTCTGAATCCCTGGGGACCACTGATGGCTTTTTATTCTGTAGTTTTATCTTCTTCAGAGAAGTTGAAATCATATAGCATATGAGAGCTAGAGAGTGAGATAGATAGAGAGAGAGAGAGAGAGAGTGAGAGAGACATACATCTTTTACTTAGTGATAACCTTTAAACTTCCTCCATGTCTTTTTATAACTTGATAGCTTATTTCCTTTTAGTGCTGAATAATCATGTTTAACGCTGTATGGATGTACCACAGTTTTGTTCGTTGGCTATTGACATCTTTGTAGCTTCCAGTTTTTTATCATGAATAAAGCTACAATAAGCATTCATGTAAAAGCTTTTGTGTGGACGTACTTCTTGAACTCATTTTGATAAATACCTAGGAGTGTGACTGGTGGGTTGTGTACTAAGACAATGTTGAGTTTTGTAAGAAACTGCCAAATTGTGTTCCAATGTGATGGTACCATTTTGCATTCCTATCAGCTGTGAATGAGAATTTCTACTGTTCTACATCCTCACCAGCATTCTGTATTACCAGGGTATTTCTTTTCAATTTTAGCCATTCTAATAGATTTGTAGTTATCTCATTTGCAATTTCTAATAACACACAATGGTGAAATTTTTTTCATGCTCGTATTTGGTGTTTAACTTCTTTGGTGAGGTGCCTACTCAGAACTTTTGTCATTTTTAGTGGGGTTGTTTTATTATTGCTGAGTTTTAAGAGTTCATTTTATAGTCTGGATACCCATCCTTTATCAGATATATGATTTTAAAAGATTTTCTCCAAGTCACTAGCTTGTCTTTTTATGCTAACAGTGTGTTTCACAGAGTAGAACATTTTGATTTCAGTGAAGTCCAACTTACCGATTGGTTTATTCTATTGCCCATGCTTTTGGTATTGTATCTAGAAACTCATCACCAAACCCAAGGTCACCTAGATTTTCCTTTGCTACATTCTGAAAGTTCTACAGGCATACCTCAGAGATACTGTGGGTTCAGTTGCAGACCATGGCAATAAAGTGAATATCACAATAAAGAAAGTAACTCAAACTTGTTGGTTTCCCAGTGCATATAGAAGTGATGTTTACACTATACTGTCATCTATTAACTTCAGAAGCATTATGTCTAAAAGAACAATGTACATATCTTAATTTAAAAATACCTTATTGCTGAAAAAAAATGCTAACCATCACTTGAACCTTCAGTAAGGCATATTCTTTTTGCTGGCGGAGGGTCCTACCTTGATGTTGGGGTGGCTGTGCTGATTATAAAAAATAAGACAACAATGAAGTCTGTCATATTGATGAACTCTTCCTTTCACAAATGATGTCTCTGTAGCACGTGATGCTGTTTGATAGCATTTTTCCCACAACAGAACTTTCAAAATCAGAGATGATCCTCTCAAACCCTGCCTCCGCTTTATCACCTAAGTTTAGGCAATATTCTAATCCTTTGTTGTCATTTCAGTAATTTTT
Organism: Desmodus rotundus; assembly: GCF_022682495.2. Lineage (NCBI taxonomy): Eukaryota > Metazoa > Chordata > Mammalia > Chiroptera > Phyllostomidae > Desmodus > Desmodus rotundus. Next base: position 79,616,639 of record NC_071400.1, read on the forward strand.
TTTTTGTTAAAGATTTTATTTATTTAATTTTAGAGAGAGAAAAAGGGAGAGAGAAAGAGAGGGTAACATCAATGTGTGGTTGCCTCTTGCATGCCCCCTACTGGGGACCTGGCCTGCAACCCAGGCATGTGCCCTGACTGGGAATCAAACCAGAGACCCTTTGCCTCACAGTCCAGTGATCAATCCACTGAGCTACACCAGCCAAGACTCATTTCAATAATCTTTATAACATCTTCACCAGGAGTGGATTCCATCTCAAGAAACCACTTTCCTCGCTCATCCATAAGACGCAACTCCTCATCTGTTAAAGTTTTATGATGAGATTGTAGTAATTCACTCAGATCTTCAGGCTCCACTTCCGATTCTAGTTCCCTTGCAGCTTCTGCCACATCTGTAGTTACTTCCTCCACTGAAGTCTTGAACCCCTCCCAGTCATCCATGAGGGTTGGAATCAACTTCTTCTAAACCCCTGTTGATGTTTTTAGCTGGACTTCTTCCCATGAATCATGAATATTCTGAATGGCATCTGGAATGTTGAGTTCTTTTCATAAGGTTTTCAATTTATGTTGCCTACATCCATCAGAGGAATCACTCCCTATAGCAGCTATAGCCTTATGAAATGTATTTCTGAAATAAAAAGAGTGGAAAGTTGAAATTATGCCTTGATCTATGGGCAGCGGAATGGGTGTTAGGTAAGCAGGCATGAAATCAGCATTAGTCTTGCTGTACATCTCCATCAGAGCTCTTAAGTGACCAAATGCATTGTCAATGAGCAGTAATGTTTTGAAAGGACATTTCTAAGCAGTGCATCTTAATAGTGGGCTTAAACTATTCAGTAAACTGTGTTGTAAACACACGTGCTGCCATCCAGGCGCTGTTCTTCCATTTACAGAGCACAGGCAGAGTGGACTTGGTACAATTTGTTTTAATCTCTTCATCTTTGTTTCAAATTTATTTACTAATTTATTTCTCAATTAAGTTGACATTTGATATTATATCGGTTTCAGGTGTGCAGCATGGTGGTTAGACATTGATATAGTTTAGGAAGTGTTCCCCTAATAAGCCCAGTACCCAGCGGGCACCACACATAGTCATTACGAAATGCTTGACCATATTCCCTATGCTGTGCTTTACATCCCCATGACTACTTTGTAATGGCAAATTTGTAGTTCTAACACTGTTCTCCAGCAGTATTTTGTTAGCTATTGTGGAGTTTGTTTTTAACTTACCAAGTTATCAAGAACGCATATAGTAAACAAATTTGTTGTCCTTCTCCCTGAAAAATTTTGTTTTTCTTTTTCTCTTAGGGTCTTATTAATCAAGATGTACAAGTTTACACTCTATAATACAGAATAAATCCATTAACCTAGGCTTTATGTATTGAAGGACATTCTAATGTTTATTTTCTGGAAAGAATCTTAGTAGCTACCATTAAGTTATATCATTCAAATTTTCCTTCCAAAGAGAACTTGAAAGAAGAGCAATTTGCTGAAAGCCTCCAGCTAACATGCCCTTTTGGCTCTACCTCGGCATTCTTGTGAAGGCTGTATTATCCTCAGGCTGGTCCTGAACAAACTGAGTTTGCGGGAGCCAAACCATTCCTGCCCAGCATGCGACTCCTCAAATGGGCCTGTGTGTTCTGGGATTCCCCATCCAGCTGGCGAACACTTTCTCAAAGCAGCCCTGCAGTCTGAAGGAAGCTCTTTCTACCAAATTTCCCCTCTTTCTTTCTCCCCTTTCACAAGGGGCAGACCTGCATTGCAGTTTGAAGTCTCTTCCCACCTAGTCCCGCCTATTCCATTCCCCTTTATCCTTCAGAAGCAAATCTCTCAATAAATCTCTTGCGTGTTCAATGCCTTCTTTTTGGCTGCTTCTGAGAGGACTTACGTGATACAGTCTTCAGGTAGATTGGGTGGGGTTGGATTAGCTAGGCTTGCTCCAAGTTCATGGACTCAAGTCACATGAAATTGGGCTTCACAAGTAAGCTTCTTTATTCGCTACCTAAAGTAGAGTGTACCAGCCAAGCCACAGACACGTGAAAGAGCCCAACTACAGAGCCACCCAGCTGGGTCTAACTGAAACCAAGTATCTCCCAGTGCATTCTAATAATAAATGATTATTTTAAAGCATCGACTTTGAGTTGCTTATACACTTAACAAAACTATCAGATTCAGGGGTTCTCACAATCTATAATTACTCAAATAGTCACAGAATCAAAGAGTTATAATGCAGATTGGATGCATTTATAAATGAAAAACATAAATCTAGCTCTCATGGACTTTTCTCTAAGTTACCAAAATCAAGAGAAGCTTTAGTACAGCAAAACAAGCCCAACAGAAGAAAATTAAATGAGGATCCAGCTATACTAGGGGTAAGTAAAATATAAGAGCAATACAACAGGCAGATTTAGAGCATTGGAGGAAAATTTCAAATAATCTAGAATTCAGTGGTAATGTGCTCACAGATACAACCTATGCCATGTTCAGCACCTGACAAGGTAAGATATATTAGGTTTCTACTACAGGAAATAAATACAATCTCTCTTTAATAGGAATTCTAAAAAGCTCTGATAGGCAAAGCCCAGCATTAGAAAAACAAAGGACGTACACATATTGTACACATTATGCCAACCACGTGCAGGAGGTTAACGGAGGGTGGGGGGTGAGGGGGTGGGAAGTACTAGATTTTACGTTTCCTTTCCATTAGTTCTTTCTCCCTCTCAATATTAGAAGAAAGTTGCCTCATGGAAAGGAAATTATGTTTAAAATATATATATATATATAAATAAAATCTTTGTTTGGAAAAGCTTGAAATATCTAGAAATACACAAGTACCTAGTAGCAATATTGTCATTACAAAGAACTGCTAGACTGGCGGAAAATTGAGTTCGAGAGGCGATTTTTGAAACTTACCATTTTGTAGCTTTTGAATGTTATAGTACATCCCTGTATTTTCTATAGAAAAAAATTAATTCAAAAAGGAGCTATTGTAGTAATCAGACTGATATATATATGTGTATCCAACTAACGCATTGTACACCTCAAACTGACACAATTGTTGCATGTCAATTACATCAATAAAAAGGGAAATATTTAACTTTGCAAAAAGTAACTCAGTTTGACATACTCACTATGATACTATTGTAAATTCGGAACACTGATATCAGTATGTTCGACTGTGTATATGTAGAAATATATATATATATATATAAACTCTTCAAAATATTACTGCTGTTATTGTGAATTTGGAAGGAAAACATCTCATAAGTGAATTGTCAGAACTTGAAATTTGTGATGCACACAGGTCTGTAACATAGACCTTGTTGTGTGGGGATCAATAGTTACAATAAAACAGGAGGAGCCAGGTTATAAGGGCATGCACAGAATGCAACAGAGAGGAAATGGACACTGGTCCTTAGAAAATAGTGAGGAAGGGTGCAGTAGAGATGGCAAAGTAGAAAAGAGGAGTTAACATTTCTTTTGCTAGTGCTTAAACTGTAAGACAGAAGTGTAGAGAGATACTCCTGGAAAGAGAGACAGGGACCAGGCTTTGGAGGCCATTAATGCCTTGCTAAGGAAAGTAGAGATTTTGCTATATTTTGGGTGACTTTGGGACCATTGAAAGATACAACTGTGTTGGGGTGGGGGATCTTGAGGAGGTAGGAGGACTAGATAATTGAAAAGTTTTAACTTGAGCTATATTACTAGACTATAAGATGGAGAGCAGATAAAAAGGGCTGAAAAATATTTTATGTTTAAAGATGCTTAGGGCCCTGGCTGGGGTGGCTCAGTGGACTGAGTGCCAGTCTGCAAAACAAAGGGTTGCTGGTTCAATTCCCAGTCAGGGCACAGGCCTGGGTTGCAGGCCAGGTCCCCAGTAGGGGGCGCTTGAGAGGCAACCACACATTGATGTTTCCCTGGCTTTATCCTTCCTTTCCCCCTCTCTAAAAATAATCAATCTATATTAAAAATTAAAAAAAATAAAGGTGCTTAGGGATCTAGCAGAGTTACGGCAATATATTGTTTTCAAAGATTGGGGCTACAAAATATATTTAATTTGTGTTTTGAGAAAATTTCTTAGCCTAGAACTAATGTGCTGAAAAAAAATTTTAAGCACAACTTTGATATATATGGATCAAAGTTATGCTTAAAATTTGTTGTGTTTGGAGAGGCATATGAACATTCTAGAAATTTTCACTCTGGAGACTAATTAAAAAGATAGCTGGAGATACCATTCGATGTACTGCTCTGTAATTGACAAGGCTTACCATAGCTACAATTTAAAGACAGAGAAATAAAAGGGAGACTGTACCAGGTAAAATCAGTTATTCTCAAGGTGAAGAATTTCCTTTAATAATTATTCATTGCTTAAATGAATTTCTCCAAGGCAATAACTTGGAAAAAAGTGAAATTAAGATAAAGCCCTTTGGAAATAAGAACCAGTATGGAATATAAATTTAAATTTTTATAGATATATACCTTTTTCCTATTTTTATTTATTTTTCATTATCTAATCATACTTAACAAATTTTACCATAATTCATTTTATTTGTTGAGTTGGAATCTAGATATACATTATCTAATTTTGAGAAACTTTTTAAAAAGATTTTATTTATTTATTTTTATAGAGAGGGGAAGGGAGGGAGAGAGGGAGAGAAACATCAGTGTGTGGTTGCCTCTTGCGTGCCCCCGACTGGGGACCTGGCCCACAACCCAGGCATGTGCCCTAACTGGGAATCGAATCGGTGACCCTTTGGTTCACAGGTTGGTGCTCAATCTACTGAGCCACACCAGCCAGGGCTAATTTTGAGAAACTTTTAAGGACACCATGCAGACCTATGAAATTTCAAAACTGAAATGCTTAATGTGATTCAGCATTACAGATGGGATCCTATTCAGTGTCTATACCTTCGACAGTCAATTCAAACACTTTCCCAGACAGCTCCCAGTTTGCTGGACATGGATATAATTCCTTAGCCCATGCATACATTTTTCACCCAAGTGCTCTATTTGCTTAAGAAATCAAATAATTTGGATTGAAAATGAAAAAGTTAAACATGGTGAGTTGCAAAGGATACTCTCTTTAAAACCTGTGAAGCTTTATTTTCAGTTTATTTGAAAATCAGTAAAAGCCTAATAATCAATAAATACAAAAAAGAAATGTTTAGAGTCCAAAGCTGAGAATTATACATGCATCTAAGCATGCATATCCATCAATAAACTTGGTTTGGGAGATTATTAAATGGAATGCATTAATTTCTATTTGGAATATTGTACTATTTGTATGCTAGAATATTATTCTAAATAAACGAGTCTCATAGTAATTGAATATTTTTAAATCAGTATCTGCACCTATAAAACTGAGATATTCTTTTGTGAACAGTGCAGTTTGTAGTTAATGTTTATTGGTGCCCCAATATGAGAACTAAAATCATTGACAGTAAAAATATTCATGTTGAATATTTATGTTTTTCTTCTTCATTATGTTGAGGAAGATGGAGAAATGCAGATATTGTTTTGAAGGGCTAATAGTTCTGCCACATAGTAAGATGTCAAAAATATTAGTTATTCCTGTTCTTTAGATACTCACATTGCTTTATATTCCTTCCCTTTTTCATGTATCTGTTAAATGTTTGAGGTTTGAACTTTGTGGCAGACCCAGAAATACACCAATCAGATCCCTCCTTAAGGAGGAACTTGCTACCCAGGTACCCAGCTCCAAGGTTTGTGGTCAGTTGACATACTGCAGCTATAAGCTTCATCAGGGTCCATGTTAACTTGTGAGCCAAGGTTATGACCTCCTAGGGCCGCTGAGCAGTGATGGAGGACGGTGGTGTTCCAAGGGTCTAGCCGACCTCCCAGGGAGGATCTCCTTATTGAGTAATGTTGGCTCCGGAGCTCTCAGTTGACTTGTTAGGAGTTTTGTCAGGTCGGAATCATGTTCAGGCAGCCCCTCATGTCTAATTTTACTGCCTCCTTTTTCTTTCCCCATCCATGATTCTACAAAAAATATTTTTACTTTTAACTTTATCTCAGCATCTACTTCTCAGAGAGCTCAATGGGCAACCAACATCAAATTTCATTGTGCATATAGCTGAAAGAAATGGCAACATGAGATTTGAAATAGTTGATCTGTGAAAGCATAAGTTTTTAAATAAAGAATGGAGAATGAACACACCAAATATTTATTTGGGGGACCACTCAAACTACCAGCACATAATTAGAAACAAATCAAAAACATGATTCTTACATGTGGAGGGAGATTATCTCCTGCCTTGATTCATATGTTGAAACCCTAATCCCCCAGAACCTCCAAATGCCAACCTTCTTCATGACCTGAGCTTAAAGTGCCATCCTGGTGTTAAGATCTAAAATGAACCTGAACTTAAAGGAAACACAAACAGCCAATATTCTTAAGCCTTTTTGGAGGCCTTGAAGCAAAGGCTACATAAAGGCCTTTGAGACTTTTAGTGGACTTGACATTATTGCTGATATATAAGATAAATTCCTATATATTGATGAGATCCTTGAGGGTGCGGGGACAGCTCTTTACCCCAAGGATTCCCAAGACAAACACTATTGAATTTTCCATGGAGGGTATGTCAGAAAGAGAGATGTTGTAGTTTATTTGCAAGCTAAATTTCAGGTGCCAAAGTGGAATACTACTATTTGCTGAGAGGATTCCTTCAAGGTGAACACTTTCAAGATGAAATTGTTAATATGGTATGTTTAGAGTCATGTAATGTCTCCATGACTCGGCCTCTACCTCATCATGGGGGAAAGTAGAAGAAACTTCAATGAGCAAACCCACAGTAGGAGAAAGAGTAGAGGAGAGTTTCCTCTTAGTCAGAACATTCAGCACTTTTTTCGATGTCAAAGTAACCATGTCAAGTATATTAGATATTCGTGTGAATCAAGGGAGTGCTGTAGCAGGTACTGCTGTATTTGCTGAAAGGGCCAGGCAAACAATCGCATTGTTATTGTTATTGTTTTACCTCAAATGTCTACTTCTTGGTTTAAGGACTATATATAACTTTGGATTTGGGGGATTTGGTTAAATACTAGATTAATGTAGTCTGCAAAAATGTGGAATGTATTTTCTGAGTTTAAGGAAAAATTTGAGAGACAGTTATGAGCAATGACCCTTCTTCTAAGAATTCAAGAATTTTGGATTGTTATTTCTCCTCTCCAAGCTGGTTCCAAACAGAAAGCCAATGGGACTTTGTTGAATATGATCTGCTGGAACTATTTCCTAAGAACCCTGAAACATCGGTCCAAAAGAACCTATGCACCCCAATGTTCATAGCAGCACAATTTACAATAGCCAAGTGCTGGAAGCAACCTAAGTGCCCATCAGTGAATGAATGGATCAAAAAACTGTGGTACATTTACACAATGGAATACTACCCAGCAGAGAGAAAGAAGGAGCCCCTACCCTTCATGACAGCATGGATGGAACTGGAGAGCATTATGCTAAGTGAAATAAGCCAGACAGTGAGGGACAAATACCATATGATCTCACCTTTAACTGGAACATAATCAACAGAAGAAAAAAACAAACAAAATATAACCAGAGACATTGAAATAAAGAACAAACTGACAGTAACCAGAGGGAAGCGGGGAGGAGGATAACAGGGGAAAGGTGGAAGGTCATCAAGGAACATGTATAAAGGACACATGGACAAAGCCAATGTGGGATAGGATCAAGGGTGGGAGGTGGGGATGGCTGGGGTGGGGCGGGGAGTGGTGGGGGGAAAATGGAGACAACTGTACTTAAACAACAATTATATATATATATAAATATAATAAAGAAATATTCATATTGTAAAAAAAGAATATGCTGGTGGTCAGTATATGCAGATGAAAAGATGTAAAGGGACCATGAGGTGGCATTTCCAGTTCATGTGTACGTGCAGCACGGAATGGCACCACTAGTTTCTCACCCTGTGTGTTGGCATTTGGTAGAGTCCCGAGCTCCCACGGAGCCTCTGATGCAAAGTAAATAGCAGCATGGAAATGGGAACAATCTCAGCCAAGCAGAGGCACCTTATCAGCTCAGAGGACAATGGTCTGATAACACTGCAGCTGAAGAAGTAGCATCCCTCTGCACTCCAACTTTAGTTCTGGAGCAGCATTATTTATGCCATTAAAGATGTTCGGGAGGCTTCATTGGCAGATAGCGTGGCTACAAAGGAAGAGGAAAGTATTTCAGGGCAGTGGGAAGCCCTCATACAATTAAAACAGAAATAAATTCTTGTGATATTTTTTGTAAAATAATATGGGCTGAAGAAAGCTTAAGGAACACATGCTGCATGCTGTGTAATAAGAGGAGGGCAGCCGGAGGGTGTGGGGCTGGATCTGTTAGCCCATAGAGCTGTTAAGGTAGAATGATCAGCCAGAGGGGAAATAAAGGCAGGAAGGAGGGAAGCCCTTGAAATTCTATGTATGTCTCCACTATCTGGGAAAGGAAGCCTTTGAAACTGTGCTTTCATCCCAAGGCCTGAAAGACCAGAAATGGCCCATAGTCCCCAAAGGAAGAAGCCCATTAACACCTTTGGGTACTCTGGACACACCCCCACCAAAGCTGGCACCACCTTTACATGTCAATCAATATGTAACTTCTTCACCCCCTCACCCCTTGTCCTGCCAACTATATAAGTCCTCAGGACAAAGGGTTGGGCGGGCTTGGTGCTCTTACCTCTCTGGCCATCCCGGCCCTCACTACCCTTGCACTTGCCACCTTGGCCTTTGGCTTCCCTTACCTTCGCCACCCTTACCCTGCTTCACCCTGAACTTGTGCCTTTCAACCCTCTACCCCCACATTAACTAGTCCCATTCTCTTCCATGAGAACGAATCGCTAATAAACCCTGCTTGCACGCTAATAGACTTGCTGATCTCTAAATCAAAATTGCACTGGCGAGAACTGAGTTTCTGGGAGTTTCTCTGGTAACGGAGCCAGTATTTCCAAACACTATTTCATATGTTTTTTAAATTTGTATTACATTTATTGGGATGATATTTGTTAATAAAATTATATAGGTTTCAAGTGTGCATTTCTATGATACAGCATCTGTATATTGCATTGTATGTTCACCATCCCAAGGCAAATCTCCTTCCTTCTGTCACTGTACACTCGACCCCCTCTACCCTTTATTACCCCTTAACACCCTTTCCCTCTTGTAACCACCATAGTGCTGTCTGTGTCTACGAGTTTTTATTTGTTTGTCTGTTTGTTCATTTCACTACTTCATATGTTGTTTTGACTTTTGGAAACTGAGTTAAAGACCAACCATTTAGTTCCATTGTAAATCTCTAGGTGTCTACTCTAACGAGCCTTGACTGCCATGTAAGTAGGATTACATAACTCCCAAGGCCGACCTTCCTGTCTTGCAATATAAGTGATATAGGAGAGAAATATTGTCACGTGTGACAACCGTACTTTCTCTTTGTAATGCTTTCTTTTTATCATCACATTTCTCTGAATATACAACATGCTTGCTACTTTAATGAACATTAAATGACAAAGCTAAAAAATTAGCTGTAGAAGTCTGCTATTTCCTTTGTGAGTATAACAAGAGACTATGTTAAGCAATGCTTGGTTCTTCCGGTCTTCTTGGTCATACAACTCGGCTATAATTCCCAGCTCCCTGCAACTAGTAGGGCCATGTGTTTACCAAAAGAAGGGGAACACCAAAAGAAGGGGAACAGATGTATCATTTCCAGACTAAGGCAGGTAAAAGAAGCTATCTCTATTCCCCTACATTCATATTGAGTCCCAGATTCCTGAAACACCTGACCACAATTGCACATGTTGAGCTATTGTTTCAATGAACAGTAAACAGCTTTTTCTCTGTTGTTGACATTTTCCTTTTCACAGTAATTAGGCTACCAAGACAATGCAGTGAGGATGTAATCTTTGTTCTGTTTTGTTTGCTGAAAATAGGGCCGGTTGAAGGCAAAATGTAAATACTACACTCTTGAGGAGCAACAGCATATGTCACCCAAAAATGTACCACCATTGCACGTGGATTATTTTGACCTGAAAGCAACTGAGACCAGGGAGATTCAGGAAAAGCTCTTTGCCTCTCCTTTAACTGCCTAAAAGAATTTAGGTAGGCATCCTAGCCCAGAAGGAGAGCTACTACTACCAGACATAACTTTTATCTAAAGGACATTCCTGCACTGTGTGGCAAATATCTGATTAGCAAATGTCTGCTCTTCTTTTTTTTTAAAAGATTTTATTTATTTTTAGAGAGAGAGGTATAGAGGAGAAGGAGAGAGAGAGAAACATCAATGTGCAAGAGATAAATTGATTGGTTGCTCTCTCACACCCCCAACTGGGGATGTGGCCTGAAACCCAGGCATGTGCCCTGACTGGGAATCAAACCCTCGACCCTATGGTTCACAGGCCGGCACCCAATCCACTGAGCCACACCAGCCAGGGCAAATGTCTACTCTTCTTACCTCCCTGTGATTTGCCCTCCTCTCCTTTAAAGCCCCATGCCCATATCCTGTTTTTTAGTTCCGGGCATCATATTAACCTTCATTGCCTGATTGCCTGGGGGCCTCAAGTCTTGGATCTCCTGTACAGCACATATAACATTTGTTTTTCACCCGGTAATCTGTCTTATGTCAATTTAATTATTACACAAGCCAGAGAACCTAAACAGGAAAAAAAGAGGAAAGTGTTCTGCCCCTACACTGTCTACTTTAAGAGTAATTATTTCTGTCTTGAAAAATGTTAGATAGAAGTGATTATATTAAGATTCTGTATTAGTCACTTGTTGGTTATCTTGATATATGTCAATCTTGGTTCCTGATACTAAGATGGGGAAAGATCTGAAGAGATTTTGGTTGTGTGATTGTGCACGTGCAAATGTGGTTCCTGCATGTACCTCATTGATTCATGTTCTCACTTTGTCTCACTCAATATTTTCAAGTTCAAATACATGGAAAATTGTAACTAGCTGGGCTCTGATTCCTTGCTACCAAGCCATTAACATTAATTTCTGAACCCCTTATAACTGCTTACTAAATACGATGACTCATCCAGTGTTACCTTTGTTATCTGCCACATTATTTGGGAAGGGGCTTTTCTGCAACAGTATTCCAAAGTCAGTCTGAAAATTTGGTAAGCGAGATTCACATGCTTGGGTCTCATTTTCAGTAGTCAGTGGTCAAGGGAAAGCCACCCTATATGTAGCAGTGCCATGTAAAGTTTAAATGTATGTTTAAATGTGCTTATTCATATGCCATGTCTTCATCAGGTTCTTTTCTCCATTCAATGAATTGCTTCCCTTTCAGCCTTTGGGGTCAGGCATGGGGCAAGCCCATTTCACAGCCCATAGCCACTAAATACCTCTGGAAGAAGAGTGAGAAAAGGGACAACCATCCAACATGGCATTTATGAATATTAATACCACAAATTCTCCCCATTCATCTTGGGTGTGAAGTGGGAAAAACAATGCTTTTCAGCAGCCTCAGTGTCGCTTCTCCTCTGCTACGTGAATCAAGTCAAAATGGCGTGAGAGGTCACTCCCCTTTATAAAGATTAACATCAGTAATGCGAATGCAAGAAGAAAGTGAATTATGTTAAAACATCAACTATTTTATACAATTGAAATTCTTATTAACCAATAAGATATTAAATTTTTAAATGTTAAATCACCATTTACAATCTTTAAAACTCATCTGGTTTGAATAATGTAGTTGATTATAAATGGAATAAGACTGAAGGTGGAAATGTGTTCTGTAAACCAAAATTAAACTTAGACTGAAATAAAAAAAATAGAAGACATTCATCTGAGCAAAAAGGAGCTGCAGCCCGGGAGACAGATTCAGGTAGCAAGTGAAATTGTGTTCCATGGAGACAAAGGGAAACCATCTTTTATAGTTTAAAAGATGTTTTTTATCTTTTATCTTTTAAAGTTTCCACCCAGGTTCTCAATTAGGTCCGTTTTATGTAAATGAGGACTCCAAATTGTGCCGTTCTGATTGGACAGGTCAGGTCTCAATCCATTGGTAGAAAGATGAAACCAGGTATTCCTGCAGTGGTTGACTCAGATGGTAAAACGGAGAGTTCTATCTGAGATTCTTCCTCATATACAGAGTGCTCAAGAAGTCCTGGTCAGCAAATGGTCACTAGGCTCTTATTATTTATAAAATTTGGGCTCTCAGTTGACCATGGGAAGTCCATCTGAGCAGATAAATTCCCTTTTGGGGTTCACATCAAATGAATCTTTCTTCTTGGGGTCCACGGTTCCAATAGTTCATTTTAACAAACGTGCTGTAGTAACAAGGATCACAAAAACTGAGATAAAAATATGATGTAAATATATACAATGGAGTGTCACTTAGTACTGATGTCAGTGTGTGTCTGATGACTGGGAGAAAACAGAGAGAGAGAGACTATAGGGTGTGGACTTGTAAACTGTTGGACAGGTGGATTTTGTAGAGAGAATTTCCTGTTCTTTAAAGCTTAGAGCTGTGGGGATAAGGATTTTTTTTTTTGTCAAGAAGGTAAGACACCTGGAGGCTATAGCCTTATTTGTAGGCACCAAGATTTCCTCAAAGCTATGGGTGTCTTTGAATCCCCAGTAATGCTATCTTACCTGGTTGACTAGTTATTGAAATTCACTGATAACATTGGAGGATTTTCTTTTTTGTTTTGGTCCCAAATCTCCTATTAACTGACTTTAGACCAGCCACTCAGACACTCAGGCAGGTTTCCTGATTTTTTAAGGCGTTGGACTTGCCCTGGATTCATTTTAAATTTGATTCCAGATCTAACATTCTAGGACCCCAAAACGTAATACAGAGATCTGATCTCCGTAGAAGCCTGTAGAAAACACGAGGGAGGGAGGGAGGGAGGTGATTTCCATTTATTGCTCCAGGCAAAGCTTCTCCTGGTCCTTTAATTTAACTCTTTGCCACCCACAGATAATGAGCATTCTAATGTAAATTTCTAAGGTGACTTTTATTGGCAAATGAGATCACTTCTAATATCAGCAAAAATAGCAACAACAGAGGATCTTTTTTTGTGTGAGTATAACACAGACTGTTTTCCTTTCTTTAGCACTTAATCTCTCAGGCACTGTATTAAGGGTTTTACATGCATTAAAGCCCTTAATCCTCAAAAAATTCCTCTGTGGCAAACACTATTATTAGTCCCAGTTTACAGAAATGGAAATTTAGATTTATTCCTGAAAAGTAGCATAGATTACAATGCAATGCTCCGAGAGGTGCAAGGTTTCAGAAAATAGGAGTTAAGGTGACCCTCAAAGATATTACATTAAATATATTGCTATCATAAAAATCTTCCTAAATAAAATGTCTTTAGGCTTCAGCATCAAAATTAATTCTGCTTTATTGGACTGAACCACCACCTCCCCCTTTATTTTTTCTTATATACCTTTGTACTCGGGAAAACCTGTGACTGTCTTGTTGTGCTGAATCCAATTCTTTTTAGAGATCTTTCTATGCAAACTATATTTCTTTTTAAGTTTCTAAACAATTTGGTTGGTTTTTTGTTTTGTTTTGTTTTGTTTTTGCTTCAATCTTATTGTATGTTATACTCTCCGTCTCCTTGGTTTTATTTTTGAAAGTCTCAGCAAAATACTTATATAACCTCTGCTCCAGGCCTTTTCACAAATTGTCAGGCTGGTAAAGGGCCCATTTTTCAAATCTCCCTCTTGCTATCTCAGTAAAATTGCTTCAGTTCCCATTCAATACTCCATGTAAGCCCCAAACTTTCCTGAAGATTTGTGGAATTCCAAAGAAGCATTTATTTTCGTGGTGACTTCTGCTTTCTAACTTTGACTTCTCAGTGTCCCGTTTGTGTTACACCCTCTGCATGCTTGACAATTCAGAAAGATTTGTGAGTTGGAGGTGGGTTATGAGGACAGTTATGAGGCTGGATGTGACGAGAAAACAATTCTGAGATGTTCTAAATTAAAATGAGAGCAGCTGAAGAGTGAGAGAAAGAGAATGGTTAGCCTGTTAATAGCTGTAGACAAGCTCTGACAAAAGACTGCTCACATTCCTGTGTATCTGTTGGAGCTTAAGAATAATTTCCAGGCAGCTATTTCCATGATTATCCAAAAAAGAGAACAGCCCAGGCTGGTGTGGCTCAGTGGACTGAGTGCTGACTTGGGAACCAAAGGGTTGCCAGTTCAATTCCCAGTCAGGGCACATGCCTGGGTTGCGGGCCAGGGCAGATCCCCAGTAAAGGGAACAGAAGAGGCAACCACACATGAATGTTTCTCTCCCTCTCTTTTCCCTCCCTTCCCCTCTGTCTAAAATAAATAAATAAAACACACACACACACACACACACACACAGAACAGCCAGGCACTACAGAACCAGGAATGCATGAACTTCCCAATCTGTTGCCACAGCTCGTCCACAGGGGCATGGGCTTCTTCCTTGTGGACTCTGCTTTCCTTGTCCCAGAACTGGGTTAAATCCTTTTAAAAGCATTTACATCTTTTTCCCCTCTACTTGATGCGTAAAAACACTTGCAAACATCTGGGACCATTGACATGTTGTCTACCTAGCCGTGCTGCTGGGGTTTTAGACTCCATGCCTCGAGACCAGTCTCCCTTTTTTTGTTTTGTTTTGCTAGCAATGGCTTAATAAACCCTTTAAAAAGAAAAGACTTTCAGCTATGGATGTTAAAATTCTTGTTTAACAGATGGAGACTGACCTCATTGAACCTAAAAATAACTGAATATAGCAGATTCATTTTTTTTTTACTACAATGTGGCTATGCCATCTCTGGGGAAATATCACTGGCTGTCTAGGCCCCTTAGCTTTGTGATAGGCTTCCAGGTATTCAGGTTGCCACTCAACACTGGTTCCTTCCAAAGGAACTGACTACTAATATCTTACGTAGATCTTCAGTTTCAATGCGGAGAGTAGGTTTTTCAAGTTACATCTGCAGGGGTTGTTAGCAGCAATATACCACCAGAATGTTACTGGACCTTGGTTCAGCAACCTCAGTACTTGACTTCAGCAAAGAAAGAATTCAGAGCCAAGACACTCAAATCATATGAGAAAGTCTATTTAGAAAGTCACAGAGGTAGAAAGGGTGACCCAGCTGGGGCTGCATAGGTTCAGGAAACGAGTTGCAGAAGCAAAAGAAGGGCCTTTGGAACTTTAGAAAAACAAAAACAAAAACAGAGTGTGCCTGGTGGAAGGAGACGTGGGAGAGGTGTGAGCGTTCTCTAGAGAGAGAGAAAGAGCTGCACTGAGTCCTTTGTGTGGAGGGCTTTTATCTGGAGGTCTCCGGGAAGAATCTGAATAGAATATTCATCAGCGTTCCTGGCATGTTCTTTCAAGGTTGTGGTCTCTACTGATTGGTTGGCATCAGGACAGGGGTCATTAGTCTTCCCAGCTAGTCCTGATGCAGCCATGGCATCGCCCTGCCTGGCCTTGCTGGTTTTCTGGGCCTGGAGCTGAAACATAACTGAGGCCTGGGTGTTATCTCTAGGGCTCAATGCTTAAGGGAGTGGTCCCGCAAGGGCTCATTTGGGAGCTGTAGGAGACTGTTCTCCAGCCATCTTGTTCCTCCTCTAAAGGCGTCTACCACATGACTAGTGATATGAAAGGTCAGGGGGGTCTAAACCACATGGCCAGTGATATGCTAGGGGAGAAAAGACCACCGTGGGGGCAAGGTCCCACCTTATAATTGTCCCTTGCTAGGCATCTGGGGCTTTCCGTCTTTGTGACCTCCCCTACCCAGCCTGTATATCATTCCTACTCTGCTCTTGGCAATCTAAGTGCCTACTACAGGGTGACTAAGGGAAAAATAGGGCTTGACTTCAAACAATATTGGAAACTTTAAGGAGATAATTAAACATTTCAAGGAAGTTAACAAGAAAGTAGAAGAGATAAAGAAACGAGTATTTTCTAATACCGGATTTTGAGGGCTCTGATGTTGTACCGGTGATGATGGGGGAGGTTGCTATTCACACACTGGCTTTAAACTTGGCACATAAAAACAAAAGCAAGCACAAATAAAGTAGCATACCTTTTGATAAAACTCATCAAACTGAACACTTAAAATTAGTGAAATTTTTTATATGTAAAGTATACATTAATAAAGATTTTTATTTTTATTCTTTTAATATTTTATTTATTTATTTTTAGAGAGAGGGGAAGGGAGAGAGAAAGAGGGGGAGTGAAACATCAATGTGTAGTTGCCTCTTAAGCACCCCCTACTGGGGACCTGGCCCGATACCCAGGCATGTGCCCTGACTGGGATTCGAACTGGCGATGCCTTGGTTCATAGGCCCATGCACAATCCAGTGAGCTACACCAGCCAGGTAATAAAGATGATTTTTAAAATGACATGCTGTATGGCAGGAGCCCCAAACTTGGGAGCTGCTGAAATGTTTGTGATATTCTGGAAAACCACCCAGGGGACTAGGAGATATGGACATGCCGTTTATTACTCACATTACAGGGGAGTGCACCAAGAGCGGCGGGTCAGTATGAGAGAGAATGCACTTCCTCTTGTCTGAGGGTCATTATAAGACGTCCCAGATAAAGGCAGCACAGGTCCAGGTTGCACAAAGCTACGTGTGGCCAGGAGCGACATTACATCACTATGTACGAGCAGAAGGAAAAGGACAAGAAGCAGTCATAGGACAGTAAGCTGCCCCCAAAAGGAAATAAGGAGGGAGTTACAATCCATTCCCAAAACAATACACATTCCTTCTGGCCAGGAGGACCCCTGGCAAGCCCTTGTCACAGGTGGTGGCAGAACAATGTATTGACCCCACACCCCACCCCAACATTGCTCTTCCACCTCACATTCTTTGTGTTAATTCTTCTGGTAGGGGGGCCTGTGTGGTGAGCATGTTGGCATTTTGCATCCATGTACCACAGATACAGTGAAGGCTACACCCTAAGACTAAAAGCGCAATACAGAAGCCAAAGAGACCAAGGAGGAAGGAATACCACCAATAGTCTGTGGCAGTCAGCACCATCATATTCCTGCACAGGGTCTCTGGCATCCATCCCATGAGTTGCACAGTTTCATTTGTAGTCCCGTTCCTGTGTTTAATATATATGGGTATGGGCTGTTGTACTTCTACCTGTAATGCTGCCTTCCACCCCACCCCATCCCAAACTGCATATGTGAGCTATGGCTTGGTGTGATTAGCCTGCTCTCTCATGAGGGAAAGCGCCTCCTCATGCATCTGTTTGAAGAGGGGGTCAGAAGCCTTCCATCCTTTTGGCCAGTCCCGGTGTGTCTGGTTTGAAGGGTGAATCCACCATGGTAGGCCAGCAGAGGCCAAGGTTGGGAACTCTGTGCAGACCCAATAGTCTGGGCAGTCATCATTCACAGTGGCCAGAATTTGCACCCATTGGAGGGAGGTGTTGTTTCCACAGAATCCAACCAGACAACCCCCAAGAATTTGACAGAGAGGGCAGGAAAACAAGGTCATAGTATACATTCTATGAAAACAGAAAGAACACAAAGGTGAATGAACACAGCAAATCGTGAACCAGTTTCCGAGTCTGCAAGACTGTCAGACGAGAAGACTTCCAAATGCAAGGCTTTTGCTGGAATGAAATGAAACACAGACAGTTTGGTAGATCCTCTTTACCTGCAGGTTAAATGTCTCTAGTAATATCATCAGGTGCTCAGGTAAATTCTGTGTGTTTGATACTGTATCGGCAATTCTCACTAATTCCAAATCAAGGGATGAAGGAAAAATGAAACACTCGTTTGAAAGAAAAAGTGGAAAACTTCAGGATCCAGTCTAGTTCATACGTGAGAAATAACATTTTACAAACAATACAGTGAATTAGAGCTAATTTCCATAATTGTGAGATTTTATTGAAATATAATCTTTCTCCTAAAAATCACCCTTATTTTTATCAAAGAGCCAAATCAAGGCCAATTCATTTATTGCATTAAGTCAAGTTTCAATTGGCCTGATTATTTGCATAAACACAACAGGAATACCAATTGATCATACTGGCTCCTTAAGACTGCTTTACTGGAACTTACACTAGGAATCTTGAGATTTAGCTTCAGTCGGCCCTCCAGGGCACAGAAGCTGAGCCACACACGCCTGCCATCAGGCTTTACCCACAGTGCCTATTCCTCAAGTCCTTGAGGTTCCCATAGTGCCTTGAGGTTACTCCTTGCCATCTTTCAAGAAAGCAATCTTCACTCCTTACCTGGAAAGACTGCCATGAACCACACAACCAACCTCGGTGCCAGGCCATTTCTCCAGTGGGCTTTTATCAGCTTCAAAAGTCAATCACACTTCCTGAAGGCTTTCTGGTAACAACCAGACTCCGGGCATGCCTCCTTCAGGCATGACATTCCAGTCACAGTCTTGGTTAATAAAATCACAATTGGAAACTGGCTTCATATGTCCCATTATGAAGAAATCAGATTACTATTTATGCAAATGAACATATTGCGATGGAAAGAATAATACTCATTAAGAGCTTCCAAATTCCAGAGGGATCAAGTAGAGAAAAAACAGATAAATGCCTCAGCATTGCTCATGAGAGCATACTTTACCAAACTGCTTTAAGAAACAGAAAGTTTTCTTATGCCTGAAAAACAAATGATGAAAAATTAGCAGTATTTTCAACAAAGAGTTACCAAAGCCACAATTATCTACAGTTTATTATGCCCCATAATTAATTTCTCTTGATCCCGATCATCTGCAATCACCTCTATAAATCCAGTCATTTCACCAAGCTCCAGCAATCTTCACTCAATTCAAAGATATGAATGAAATCCTTTCTCAGAAATATACAGTCCAAAACAAATCAGTCCTCTCTGTGATCCCCTCCCAAGACGTAATATATTTTTGCAAATGCAGTGGAGCAAAACATTAACTGTTTATAAATGACAAGATGTAAAATGACATGGTTACACAGTTCAGTATAATGCAGATGACAAAGGACTTTGCTTTCCTGCAACAACATCTTAAGGTAACAACTAAAAATACAAATAAAAGTTTATCAGAATTTACATAATCTCTGGAACATAAAAATATGGGTACACAAATAGAACATGCTTATTATTTCTTTATTTGACAAAGCTTTCCAAGTACTTTAAGCATGTTAAATAGGCCTAATTGATTCCCAAACTTCTTTTATAAAAAAGGGAGAACAAGATTTTGATGTATTCCAGAGGCCCATTGGAATAACTCAAAGTCATTTCTCAGTTAAAAAACTCTCTTAAAATTTAAATGTTGGCGAGGCTGTCAAACAAACTTAACCAAAGAGTGTAACATGAACTTTGTGTAAAACAACACATTTTTTTATAGAAATAACTTCAAAAGACATTAATTAATCTTAAAACCAG
This sequence comes from Desmodus rotundus, assembly GCF_022682495.2. Classification (NCBI taxonomy): domain Eukaryota; kingdom Metazoa; phylum Chordata; class Mammalia; order Chiroptera; family Phyllostomidae; genus Desmodus; species Desmodus rotundus. Next base: position 79,635,981 of record NC_071400.1, read on the forward strand.
TTTTCACATCAAATGATATTTCCAGACCACAGGATCCTGCTTAATTTACGTAAGTGTTTATTTTCTTCAGGCCGATAAAATATTACACCCTAATTATGCCACCTGGAGGCAGAAAATGCACCACATGTGATACACACACAAACACATACCACATAAAGACCATACACATGAAGACTGAACACATAAAGACTATACACATAATCTGACTTACTAATTTGGGTAGAGAAAACACAAAATGTTCTCCTTTGCTTGTCTTTTTGTTTCTCCCCTCTATACAATCCTGCAACTTTCCTATTTCCTTTTAACTCACCCAGAAATGAGAACCATCTACTTTTATTTCCTTCAAAACATATTGTCATAATTTGTACCTTTTATTACTAAAGTCATATATTTTTCCCTGACTTAAACATAAGTAAGGAGCATTCTTTAGATTGACACATTCATAAATACATTTCATAAATCTTACCCTGTTTACTAGATCTTTAACAAAACAATTCTAATTAGTCTAAAATGCAACATAAACCAGTCCTTTCCTAAGCAAAAACAAAAAATCCAAAGCACAGGCAAAATTTCAAGAAGGGACTAGGATTAGCCTTAGAATCTCATCGCCTTACTTTTCTCTATAAATTAAGCTCACCCTCTAACTGCCATAATTTTGCTTCAGCTACTCCTTCCTTTTTCCCTACAGGGTCCTCTGTAAGGCCTGCAGGAGCATTAGGGGCATCCCCGCAATACTGGTGCACCACCCTGGGATTCCCCCTGCTATTCCCAGCATTTCCTCCTGGCCTCTCTGAACGGGCATATTATCACATGCAGTCTACCAACAGAGATATTTTCTGGAATATCCTGTTTGTGACACCGATTGTAGCGCAGTTATCCCAAAACTGGGGAGCTGCTTAAGTGTCTGTGATATTCTGAAAAAAACACCTGGAGGACTAGCAGATGGGGACATGTCATTTATTACTCACATTACAGAGGAACACACCAATGTCGGCGGGTCGGTGTGAGAGAGACTGCACCCCCTCCAATCTGAGGCTCATTATAAGGTGCAGGGGTGTCCAACCCACGGCCCACAGGCCACCTGTGGCCCAGGTTGGCTATGAATGGGTCCCAACACAGAATTGTAAATTTACTTAAATCACAATGAGATTTTTTTGTTTTCGTTAGAATTTGTGTATTTAATGTGTGGCCCAAGACAACTCGTCTTCTTCCAGCATGGTCCAGAGACACCAAAAGATTTTACACCCCTGTAAGGGGTCCGAGACAAAGGCAGCACGGGTCCAGGTTGCACAAAGCTATTGTATTACCTGTGGCCCAGAGCTACCATTACGTCAGTGTATACATGCAGGAGGAAAAGGTCAAGAAGCAGTCATGTTACAGAGCAGGGCGGGGGTGATTCACGATAAATTATTACAGAAAGGGTCCCCCCTTTCTGTCTCTGGAGGTTCCTCCCCCCCACGCCTACCTGCTAGGTTCGAAATGCCCGCCGCTAGAGGAAAGACGTCTCTCAATGCCAGAGACTAGTGAAAAGGAAAGGAATTATTTATTTAAAAGTTACACAGACTTAGAGTAATGACCTAATGTCTTCAATAAGATACTAAAGTCCTTTAGAATACCCACAGATGCACAGTCCTTCCCTCTCCCTGGGCCCAGTCCGGGGTACCGTGTCTCAGGAAAAGAAGTAGAAGTCCGTGGTTCAGGCTCCCGGCACCGTCAGCTGGGTGGCTGCTGCAATCTCCAGTTAATCCAAAGCCATGTGGCACCTTCTCATGGCCCACTAGCAAGCGTCCGTTCTCCCCTTTTTTTTCCCGGCAAAGTCTCTCCTGCTGCCTAAGCCGTGTGGCAAAAAGAAGCACTCCAAAACCACGTGGTCCTCTTTCTTTTCCTATTCACTTCATCAGAACCGCGTGGACCTTTACCTATCTACTTGCTTCAGAACCGCGTGGTCCTCTTCCTTTCCCCTCAGAACCTCGTGGTTCTCTCCTATTCACTCCAGAACCATGTGGCCCCCTGTTTACTTCAGAACCGTGTGGTCTACCTCTTCTATGGCTGCAGCGCCTACATTTAAATCCCAGTACCCATCTTCCTTTGCAGCCCCATTTCTGACTCCTCCTACAGTCAGTTACACCTGCCAGCATTCCCATATTCTTCCAGCTTTACTGGGCTGCCATAGTAAGTCCAGGCAGGTGTGGCTCCATGGCATGGAGCCAATCATCTCCAAGCTCTCCCACAGGCCCTGTAACCAGGGGGAGTTGCTTCCCAGTCCCATCTTGGGTGGAATTTGGTCCCATCCCCCTGGCTCAAAGCATGGCCACAGCTATTTAACACATCCATGAAACCAGTTAAAGGTTATAGATATGTTAAATGACTGTGCCAGGGGTTAGCTGCAAAGCTCTTGCTACCCAAAACAGCTCTGAATGGCCCTGTTCCATGTGTCCCATCCCCCCTGGCTCAGGCTTGTGGGGGTGAGGATATCTTATGTATATATTTCTAATATTTCCTGAACACTTTGAGTTCTGGACCCCATTACAAATCCCTTCTTGGGGCCCTCCTCTTGGCTGCACCCTGCTTCAGTCACAGGACAAGAGAGCTGCTCCCAAAAGGAGATGAGGTGTGAGTTACTATCCCTTACCAAAACAATACACAATCCTGGCCAGGGGCTCCCTGGCCAACCCTTATCACTGGTGGTGGTACAGCCATGTATCAACCCCCCACACACAAATAAAAAATGCTACCTCAGAAGCAAATGTATTAGTCAGGTTCCTCCAGAGAAACACAACCAGGATATAAGGAATTGACTGGTGTGATTATAAAGGCTGAGGAGACACGTAATTTGCCATATGCAAGTTGGAGACCAGGAAAGCTGACTATGTAGTTTGGCCTGAGTCCCAAGAGATCTGAGTTACATTGTGCCAGCTCAGTGTGGAAGGGAAAAAGGGAAGAAACCCTCCTTTCTCAGCCTTTTGTTCTATTCAGGCCCTCAGGGGATTAGCTAATGCCAACCACATTTTGAGGAGGCCAATTTACTGAGTTTACGAATTCATATGCTAATCTAATGCTGAAACAGCCCCTCATGGACACACCCAGAAATAAAGATTAATCTGAGTGTTACAACACCATTGAAGCTGACAGGTAAGATTCACCCTCACTAGTCAGTCTACCCCTTGTCAATTTAGCCCATGCAGGCAACTCCTAAACCAGTAATCTCCAAATAAAGACAATAGCAAGGTTCTGCCTAATGTGATACAACTATCTTGAGTACAACTGAAAATTTACTTACCCCTTCCTCAGAAGAGGAGTTGAAGTCTTTGAGTAACATTGACTTTTCTCCTTGATATCCCATAATTTCAATAGTATTTAAATTAAAATAGTATTTAATAAAAAGACTATTTTACATTAAATTCACAATACTTAAATACCAAGATATGAAGTTAATACATCCTATGTTTCATGATAAGGGAATAGACAGGAAAGAAAACAAAAACGTGAAAAGAAAACAAACATATTTATAACAAAATAAGTAGGAAATCCTCGTGAGAGTTACAGTCCTGTCTGTACGTGGTCACGTAATTGTAGCTGATGTTTGTAAGTAACTTCTTCCACTACTCATTGTGTATGCCCTTACCCCATGGCCAGTCCAGTCGACATGAAAATGTAACCATCATACGGAGATTGGAAGGGATTGTGTCCAAACCCACCTTGAATTATTCCATGGGTTGGGAATAATGTGTGGTAATTTCAAAGTTCTAAGAGAAATCAGGGGGATGCTATGTGAGAAAAAAAAGAAGTCAATCAATAAATCCTTTGGGTCTGTATGAGTTACAGGGAAATTGGCGTGCTTAACTGACAGTAACTGTTTTGCTTTGGTAAATGTAATGTCTGTTCATTGTCAATAGCTGAAAAAATTATAAAGGATATCTAAAAATCACTCATAAGACATCATTTCTGAGTTAATTCATATTAACGTTTTTAAGAAATTCTTACAGGAACTACTATAAAGGATACATGGACAAAATCAAGGTGGAGGGCAGAGGTGGGGGAGGGAGGGGGGTTCAGCTGGGGTGGGGTGGAGGGATGGGGAGAAAAGGCACACAACTGTAATTGAATAATAATATAAAATTAAAATTAAAAAAAAAGAAATTCTTACTAGTCATTTTTCTTATGGATTGTCTGAATCATATTCTGTATTTTTTCTAATATCATAATAATTGTGTTAAGTAATGTAAATATTTTTAACTACAATTTTTTTGAAAGATTTTATTTATTTATTTTTAGAGAGCAGAAAGGAGGGAGAAAGAGAGGGAGAGAAACATCCATGTGTGGTTGCCTCTCACGCGCCCCTACTGGGGACCTGGCCTGCAACCCAGGCGTGTGCCCTGACTGGGAGTCAAACCAGCTACCCTTTGGTTCACAGGCCAGTACTCAATCCACTGAGTCACACCAGCCAGGGCTTAACTGCTATTTTTATGTTTGTATAATATAATATCCATTTATGGAAAAATATATTTAGCATTCCTGATTTGACACCATGTCTGCATTTTTAAAAATATTTCCATTTTTGCTGCAATCAATACCATAATATAATTTTCGCCTATATATCTGTTCATTTGTTTAGGTCTAGACTTTGAGTTTATGCATCAATGGCTATGAATTTTTTTTAAAGGGAGAGACTGTAGATTTCCAGAAAAGTTTATTTTAAACTCTGCTGCAGTGTCTCCAACAGTCTGAACTATCAGTTTCAATAGTAATGACTATTAGACATTTTGCTTTTATTTTGGTAATTTGATAACTTAGACTGATCAAAATGGTCTTCTCTTTGCCATTTTCAGGTATTTAACTAGTTAGTAGTTTAAGACGTGTTCATATATGATGATGAATCTTAGAATGTCTGTGGTCATTTTGCCCAACAGGTTTTTTCCCCTGGGGTTCTTCAAAATAAGCATATATAGGAATTCAAATTTGAAAGCTCCTAGTGATATGGAGTTCATTTCTTTCTATCATATGAAAATTAAATGAAACAATTAGATCTGGAGATATATCCAATTAGGACAACTCCACCATTAAGAGAAACATACTTAGCAAAAGTGGAATCTTTCAAAATTGAACATCAGTATCAGTGACACAGGAGGTCTGTGTCCTTCCATTGCAGACTCAGTGTGCCATAAACACGGTCTGAATGATTAAAATAGTCCCACGGAAAGATGGCATCAAGTTGAAAATAAAACAAAAGTGTATTCGTTGATTTTAAAAAAAGATTGTTAAAAGGGAATTAAGAATTTTGTGGGGGTGCAAAAACATAACTTTCCTACCACCTTTTAAATTGTTTAGCTGGGCTAATAACAAAATTAACAGAGCCAGAGTAACAAGAGAAAATACCCCAAATTTATTATATGAAAGTACATTCAGGGATCCATAAGAATGTGACTCAAAGAAACTCTGGGCATTAGAGGCTTCTGTGCCATTTCGGACAAAGGAGAAAGGGGGCAGGGGTCTAGGATTTCAAACAGGAAGTAGGTAATTTACAGGTAGATGAGAAAGAGTGCAAAGCTTGGCAAACAAATTCTGCTGAGGGATCCAGAAACAATAGGACAAAGGCCTCAATCCAGCCGAACAGGTTTTTTCCCCTGCCGGAGGTCCTTCCTTTCTACCGCACTTACCTCACAATTCTAAGGGGAATATACTAAGATTCCCCTGCCTGAAGCAGGCCTTTCCTTCTGATTTCCTTGGGCAGGAAAGGGGGAAGGGCAAAGGTTCTTTCTGACACTTTTGTTTAATCACAAGCCTCAAACCAATATCTCAAAAGGAACAATTTAGGGTGGCAAAACTTTGCTCCCCTTCACTGTCATTGTTGATTAAGTTCATATGGGGAACAAGTTCAACTGCCTTTCTTACTTTCTTGCTATTCTACAAAGTCATAACTCACTTGAGAATATTTTAAGTAAGGGAGGATCCAATCCCCCAATATTGTCAAAAACTGCAGGAGCTTTGGAATCAGGCAGTCTTAGGTTTAAATCTTGCTATTTACTGCTTTTATGACTTCAATGTCTGTGTGTCTTAGGTTATTTCTTCATAAAATAGAGATAATATTATTTCTTAGTCTGCTGTTAAAGGGATAACATACATAAATATCAGTGCTTGTCTTAGAGTAGCTGCTGAATACATGGTAAATCTCTGTTCTTCCACTCTTCCCTTGTTCAGAAACATCAATTTTGTTTTTCAGATTTCTTGTGATCAATGAAGTATTCTAGGACTTTCTATCTTGTTGCTCCCTTTGCCCTCCGACATATACAATGATGCTCGCTCACGACCCTGAACGAAGGGTTGGCTGCTGGATCTCCCTACGAAGCCTCTCACCTTTTTAATTCTTTTTTCCTGCTTGGAGTGATGACCTGTCAACCCGGATTTCTCAAGAAGCCCTCTCTAATCAACTGTACCCTGGATTAATAGCATCTGTATTTTAAATTTGTTCAAACATCTCTCTCTATGGTTTTTATCATTATGAAATGCTGTCTTTTAATCTAAGGTTCTTGCCTTGGATTATAACCTTTTTGAGGGCAAGGATTCAAGTTAACAAGTATCTCCATTGAAGACATTTTATGTGTCATTTAATAAGCTGGGTGCTTTAGGAGACAGAAAGGCAAGTTAATTCAAGTACTAGCAAAAGGAGGATGTTAGGTAACCAAAAGCTTACAATGTAAAGAAATTAATATAAATGATATAAGTGAATTACAAAGTAATATGAAAACACAAAGAAAGAAAAATATGCACATACTTCACATAAAGGAAGATAGTAAAAGGCTGATTCCTAGTGGGAACAAGTTTTCAATCAAGGATGGAGCATGAAACATCTCACTGAAATACTTTTACTTTTCCTAATCAACTTTGATTACTTCTTACGTCCCCCCACCCCCCGCAAAGAAAGTCATTGTTTTGACTGACGAAATCATACTGCTTCGCATCCTGAGTCATTGTTGCAGAAACAGACAAGGAAATGGTAGGTTGTGATTTTCTTAAGGGAAAAAAGACATCCTTCCCTTGATTATGAATGAGTATTGTAGTTAGTCCAGACGCTCCAAGTCCTGTGATCACAAAGCGTGAGCACCGGAAATGTCAGAACCACTCGATAATCAATGCAGCAGACATCCTGTTGCTTCTGAAAAAGCGCCATGACCACTGCAATCGGGCAAAGATTGTGAAGAGAAAGCCTGAGTATAAAAATAAACCTGAAGTGTTACTGTTTGTCTTGCGCACAGAGCATCTAGTTAAAGTGGCACAGAAAAAAGGGCAGTTTATTTTGTATATTTTTTTGGAATTGCAGGGAGCCCAATGCATAAAGCTGAGACAGGAAACCATGTCTCAAATCTGGGATGATTATAAGCTAGAATAAATTGTATCTGTTTAAAGAAGAAAGACCTCATTTTCAAAAGACTAATATCATTCCAGAATATTCTAAAATAATAGAACTGATTTAAGAGCCTTTTGTAGAAACTCACAAGCCCTTTCTTGCTTTAAAGTAAAATCACTCCAATAAAAGTCTTCTGCAGAAATTATTTTAGGAAGGGTGTATTAATTTTCTATAGCTGCCCAAAATTTAGAGACTTAAAACAACACAATTTATTGCCTTATAGTTGTGTAGCTTGGAAGTCTGGTGCAGGTCTCATCGGGCTGAAATCTGAAATCTATGTATAAACGCCCTGTATACTTTCATGGTGGTTTAAAGGCACAATCACTTTCTTTGTTCATTCTGGATGTTGGCAGACTTCAGTTCCTTGTGAATGTACGGCTCGGGTCTTCTTTCACTCGTTGGTTGCTGGGTGAAGGTCATTCTCAGCATCTGGAGGCTGACCGCATTTGTTGGCTCATGGTCCCCTTCTTTCATCTTCAGGACAGTAAAAGGAGGTGGAGACTCTCCTATTTCAAATTGCTCCTGCCCCTGCTTCCCTTGTCCCGTCTCTCTGGCTCCACTCTACTGTCTTCCACTTCTACCTTAAGGACTGGTGTGATTACTTTGGGCCCACTGGAATAAGCCAAGATAAGCTCCCCATCTCAAGGTCCTTTAAAGTCTTTCAAATCCCTTTTGCCAATTAAGCTCATATATTCACAGGTTCTGGGGATTATAACATGGGCAATTTTGGGCAGCAGAGAAAGTCCTTCTGCCTGTCTACAATAGGGAAATAAAAAGATGCCTGATTGTTCTCCCTTCCATTTTTCCTAAATTGCTAAGTGGGCATTTCAGAAGCTTTATTGGTCACATGATTTGCTGAGATAAGTAAATGCTTAGAAATGATCTAGTTGTGATGCTCAGGGTGGTTGATGTGGTATTGGATTTTAATATGAAACCAGTTTTACCTTGTGTTTACATTCCCAAAGCTAGAGTTGGGTTCCTGTGGATGCGGGAGGGGAAGAGGGAGGTGGATGGCAAGCGTGGTCCTCCAACTACCAATTCGAGATTTTACTTTCCTTTCTGAGAAATACTCTGTATCTACAACAAATTGAAAAAAAATACTTCACATATAAACAACTAGTTTGTGAGTATATTTGTTTATGTGAGTACATGGAATGGGAGTGGAGGCCAACCAAAGGGTCGCCAGTTCGATTCCCAGTCAGGACACGTGCCTGGGTTGTGGGCCAGGTCCCCAGTTGGGGGCATATGAGAGGCAACCACACAGTGATGTTTCTCTCCCTCTCTTTCTCCCTCACTTCCCTTCTCTCTAAAAATAAGTAAATAAAATCTTTAAAACAAATACAATAAAAAAACAAAATAAACTCCATTTCATGTTCTAAGAAACTAATTTTGTTTAAAAAAAAAACACCACTCCATTTCATGCCCTAGTAGTTGAGAAGCAAATTATATGTCTGACTGTAATTGTCTCCAAGATACAGCTTGATTTGTAGTGTGAATTGAATAATTATCTATATTTAAATTAGGAATGAATATTTATGTTAATATAAAACCATAGAAGGTCTTGTTTGTTTTCCTAATTTGTGTACTGAAATTAGGTACTAAATAGTAATTTAGTAAATAGTTAAGTTTGTCAAGGAAAGTAGTTTTTTATGTGTGCGTTAGAGGCATTCACTGGAGAAATTTTATGTTTCCTCTGTAATGAAAGTGATTTTATCTTATTTATACAATGCTTATTAAACACTAAATATTTTTAGAGGGTCATGCCAGTCTCATCAAGAAAATGTATAGTTGTAAAATAGTTATGGTAAAAAATTACACTAGTCTTAGAAAATTTTCAATAACAGGGATTTTACAAAATGATACCTGGAATGACTATCATTTCAACATATAATTGTTCTAGCAAAAATGAATGTTATTCTTCAACTATTGGTGAGTAAAAGAAGGCTATAATGCAAATATGTGGCCCCCAAATATATATTTTATAGGTGCTTTGTATGAATCATCTAACCAAAAAAAAAAAAAAAAAAAAAGGTAAAAAGTCACAGGAACTCTCCACATGCATTTTTTCCCCTCAAATCTGAGCGATGTGCCCATTAGGTTTCCAGAACCATTGTGTTGATGCTACTTATTTGAATGGCTCATTTTGGCTTGTTCTCTTAGTGACAGAAGAGAATAATTTGGTTAAATAATTGAACTGGAAATACAGTCGATCCTCAGAATAATCTAACTTCAGCATCTTCAGGAGTGATTAAAACAAGAACAGAAAATCTAAAAAGAATGGACCACTTATTTTATCCTTGTCAAAGAAAAGAAAAAGGAAGAAAATAGGATACATTTAATGTGCAATGTACAGGTCTTGGCACAAATAACACCCCGTTTCTATTACAAAATCATAACATGTGATTCTGTAACATAACAATGTCACACACAAGCACACCACAGGGTCTTTTAGGTGAAATGTTCAAATGAAAACTAAATTATTATGCCCATATTATTACACTACCCACCACACTCAAGCAGGCCTTACTTCTGCCAGACCTTGTATATTAGAAATTATAATACGTAAAATGTCTTCAGAACAATTTCCTTGTACAGCTTTTCTGAGACGGTACATTTGCATGGCCTCTTTGCAAATTTCAGTTCAAGAAGTTCCTTGTGACTGTGGTACAAATAGAAAAGCTGCTGCTAACTGATGCTTAGACGTTGTCTGGAGAAACAGTCTGTACTCTTCAGCTGAGGCAGTACCACCAGTCTGATATCTTGGAGCTTTTGCACTTTTTAAAATAACTGAATCAAAGGACATTTACCACATGGTAGACAGTGAAATATGAGGTGAAAGTACTTACTCTAATATCCAAAACCCCTATGGTCTAGTTTTAGTTTGATTTCGCAAAACATAGATGACTTTGATATCATTTTTAAAATTTGGACAATAAATACTTCTTTAGTTGCATTGACCATTGTCGCTTCCTATGGGTAACTGTTGATATTGAAATGGTCACTACTTATTAATGTAATATAGAGTGTTTTTATTGCTAAGGAATAAGCAGATTTAAACTAAGACTCTAAGTACATTTCTTAAAATATATCTTTTATACTTAAACATCCCCCTACCTCAATGGAAGTTACAACCAACGAGGTTGCAAAAATATCAACGCCCACTGGACAATACGTCAGTAACACTCTCCAGTATCATACTTCAACCATAGAGAGTTATGCTTTTGCCTCTCTTTTAGACTTACCCAAAAACCAGGGGGTTCCTATTGCACGTGTAAGAGTCTCGGAAATCACCACTCCATCCTAAGAAGTTGAAGAGACTGAAAGATCAACAAGTCTTCTTACATTCTCCGCCCTGCTGCCCCAAGATCGGAGACACAAGCAAGTGAACAATAGACCGAGCCACGGCCTACTGGAGTGGACACTCTAAAGCAGACACTGCCGCGGGAACCAGTGCCAGGGTAGGCCAATGTGAACTGTAAATGACAAATTGCTAGAGGCTCAGTGTGGGCAACTCTGGGAGTTAAACACTGCAGGGAAACACAGCCATAAGGAGAGCCCACCGTAATTGTGAGATTTATCTGCCAGAGCTTGAGCAGGTTCCTACAGCAAATATCAGGGAAAGATTGCCTCCTGTTTCTGGCAGGGGGAGGGAAAAGGAACCACTCTGAAATACACCAGGGCGCTCAGGTGTTCCCCACGAGCCGTGCTTTCACGGGAAATTCATTAACTGGATCCTAACTTGCTGGAGTTATATCAGAGCCGCACTTTAGTGTACTTTTAAAAAATATTTGATTTTTTGCAAAACAATGGGAAAACATTTATTATACTGAGATGTATACATCCTACTATAAAAAAAACAACAACAACAACCAAAGTAACAAATTTGCTGGGGCCAGAATTTAACGTGTTTCATTTGGAGAAACTAATGCTCAACACCACTTGGCGTAATTTCAAGTTTGATGAGCTTTTAATTATTTTAACCCCACTTCTAAAACCCAATGAGGAATTCAATACAGTACACAGTGTTAAATGACATTGTCTCATAAGTCTTCAGACTCTAAAAGAACCACTAAGCAGACAAGCAAAAGGACAACAGAAGCTTACTTCTTTCCGAAGTGATCGATACAGAAAATATGTGGTCAAACAAAAGCAGAGGGAAAATGACAAAGAAGGCCTCCACCTTCAGGGTCTAGGAGAGTTATAGACACTTTTAAACTGAAGGTAGAAATATTTAGAAACAGTGCTGCTTTGTATCAGACAACCTCCGTTATGGGAGAGATTTTAAATTCAAAATGACTCATTCCCATTCCTGCCTGAACAAAGATAAAGATCAAATAATACATTCGCAAGCAAGACACCTGGGTAAAGGGGCAGAGATGCTATGATTACAATGGAATTTAAGTTTAAAAACAAATTGGGTGTGCTACACTACAGGCCTCAAAAATGCTTGCTGATGAATTTTGGGAAAGGCTTTGGGCGAAGGGAAGAGATAAAGAGAGTAGGAAAAATTGGAAAAACAGTGGATTCCCTTTGAAAGTATACGGAGAGGCAAGCATTTGGTTTTGTGAAGAGACAATCTTGTTACAGAAAAAGAAACTATTGTGTGGTGTACAAAAAAGCCTCTAGATAATCACCAGAACGTGTACGCATGACTGTACGAGAGCTCAATGTTTGAGAAGTTTAAGGAATTTTCATGGTACATTATAGTGTTTGATTTACGATGTCTGGTACTCCAAGAATAATTTCAGCTTGTAGATAACGAAGACCCCTTAACACTATGTCAGAAGCTATACTTTTCCCTCTTCTCAAGTCACCTAGTTCCAATGTCCCATGCACTTTAACACTCTGTCTCACCTAAGGGAGGAGAAAAAACCGAGAAACATTTGTGAAGTCCACAGGCATAGGTTTGCTAAAACACTGGGATCTAATCATAGGAATATAGCATGCTTGCAGTCTCCCCCTATGCCTCACCATGAATCTACTAAAGGCCTGTTTATACCAGTTTCTTTGACTTGATACATCATGTCTTTCTATCAAGAAAAAAATTCGGAAGCATACAAAAAGGCAACAAATACAATTTGAAGAGACAGAGCAAGCACAAAAATCAGACATGGCATGGATGTTGAAATTTTCAGACTAGGAATTTATAACAATTATGATCAATATGCTAAGGGCTCTCTTATGGATAAACCGGACAATATTCAAGAGATGGACAATAAAACAGAGAAATGGAAATCCTAAGAAAGAACTAAAAGGAAATGCTAAACACTAAAAAAAAACCCAACTGTATCAGCAATGAAGAATGCCGTTGATACGCTTATTAGTAGACTAGACAAAAGTGAGGGAAGGATGCCTGAGATTGACGACAGAGCAATAGAAACATGAAACCTGAAAAGCAAAGAGAACCAAGACTAAAAAGAAAAAAAAATGGAGCAGAATATTCAAGGGCTATGAGACAACTACAGAAGGTATACCATACACAAATGGGAATAGCACGAGGACAAGAAATTGAGAAAGGAACAGAGGAAATATTTGAAACAACAATGACTGAGAATTTCATCAAATTAACGTGAAACACATCACAGACTCAGGAAGCTCAGAAAACACCAAATAGGATAAATGCCCCTATAACTATACCTAGCAAATCACTTTCTAATGACAGAAAGTCAAAGATAAAGAAAAATCCTGAAGGAAGCTGAGAGGGGAAACACCTTTCCTAGGGAGGAATAAGTATGAATGATACCCAACTCCCTCAGAAACCACACAAGCAAAAAGAAAGCAGGGTGAAATATTTAGTGTTGAGGGAAGATAAACCTCAACTTGAAATTCCTTGCCCTGCAATATTATTAGTCTTCAAGCATGGGGGGGTTTCTTGCTGGTAGACCTGCCTTGCAAGAAATGTTAAGACAAATTATTTAAAGAGAAGGAAAATAATATGTTAGAAACTTGGATATACATAAAATAAGGAAAAGCATAAAAAAAAGAGTAAGAGAAGGTAAAATAAACACTTTTTTTTCTTATTCTTAATTTACTTAACAGTGACAGTCTGTTCAAAATAATAACACCAACAATGTATTTAATTGTGTATGCTTAGGTATATATCATATATATCAATAAATGTGTCTATTTTTCATATTACATGGCAGGGTACCTTCTGGACAGACTATATATAGAAGGATATATATATATCTCGCCATCAGCTGCCCCATCCTATTTTCATGAATCTCATTGACGGTCTGAAATCTCTTCCCTTTCAAAGGTGATTTTAGTTTTGGGAAAAGCCAGAAGTTGCAGGGCGCCAAATCTGGGTGGTAGGGGACTGGGTCACACGAGTGGTTTGATGTTGTACCAAAAAAACTCTGAACACAATGTGATGCATGAGCAGGCGCTTTGTCCTGAGGAAGTTGCCAATCACCAGTTGCCTATAGCTGCAGCCTTCTGAATCATCCCAATAGTTTCCGGGGAGGAATGTTCAAGCTTAATGCAAAATATGATGCAGATTGATTGTTCTACTCACTCAGTCATTTTGAGTGTGATGACCACACAGTACACATGCTCACTGAACGGCATCTACCCCCCACCCCCACTGACTAGTATAGTGAGGTCATCATTGTTCACGCATGTGCATTCCAGTCCACTCTCCTTGGCTGCCAGGTCACATGGATGTCATGCAAACTGTTCTAGTTATATTAACAATGGCTGGACTTTTTCCAGACAGACCTTGTATGGACATATTTTTATTTTTTCTTGAAAAATTTAGATACTAACTCTTAAAAAGCCAGTTGTACAGTTTCTAGATATCTTATTTTCATTGACTTGTACTTTACTTCCATTTACTCAGAGAACATATGTCCTAAGACTTTAAAATTTTAAAACGTATTGAGATTTCCTCAATGAGTCAACATATTTGTCATCGTGTGCACTTGGCGACAGGCTGGTGAAAATAGCAATATTCATATTGCATATCATTCTGATGTATTTGAAAGTCATACTTCTAATGGTCTTTTCATGCAGCGCCTGTTTCAATATGTTTTACTTTTTCAGCCGTGTGCCTATTATCTTCCACGTCCAAGGCGGCGTGGGCATGTCTGCCCTGATCTGTAGATATTTTCGAACGTATAGTCTTTTTTTATGCTCACGGTTTGTTCTGTTTCTGGCTTCCCATATTTTTTTCCGAGACACACATTGATACAGTTTTATTTTTATGCAGCTCACTTGTAAGTGATTAATATCAAATTCGTCTAGTCAAAAATTGCTCTCAGAAGACTGTATTATAATCATAATTATAACAATTTCAAACACTGTGTAAAAAAGTCCCTGTACTGCGATGTTGAGTCGGGCAGCACAGCTCTGAAATTGAAGCCCAAATGGTTCATCATTATCTTGAAGCTTGTAATTTCAGAAATTGAAATCTTCTCCTAATAATGATTTTGGTTTGCATAGCTGACTACTGTGGGTAACCCCTTACATCCATGTGCATTTGCAATTCCTAGCGTCTCTTGCAGTTAAATTGTTGACTAATTTTGCCCAATGTAATGTGAGAGGAGAGACTTCGGGGCCAAGGTTGTTAATTATCTGGCTTGCTTTCTCCACCCTCTCTCTACTTTTTGGCCTGACAAGATGTCACAGGTCAACCCTGAGTTTCCAATCCAGCCAACTACAAAGTGAACACAGCTTTGGCCTGCATAAGCCACCTACAATTGTGACAACAATAAGGCCACTTGAAATATGACTCAACTAGATTTTGAGGGTGTTTTAATCATATTCTATTTGTAAATGTCCTTAGTTCTATAAATCCATCTTCTGCACTTTAAAAAAAATGCACCAACTAAGCTAGTAAAGTGCATTTTCCTATAATATTTTCTTTCTGACTTAAAATAGCACAGTGAGTTAGTTGTAAGATATTGTATATGTAAAGGTAATATATATTTAAAACACCCTGAACATTATACATGTTCAATAAATGTTTAAAACATTACTTATTTTATATGCCCAAGAACTGGATCTTTGATTTATATAAATCAAATTTTCATGAATAGAGTAAGGTGCATATCTCAGTGAATTTTCCAAATTAGTTCTCAAAATGTAGTTTCCAATGTCATCATCAACAGCAAAGCTGTTAGCAATGCAAACTCTCAAGCCCTGTCCCATATTTGGTAAACAAAACACAGAACACTTAGGAAGGGAGCCTAAAACTCGTGTTGTAACACTCCCCTCCCCGTCCCCCGCCAACCACAGGTTGATTCTGATGCATGTTGAAAGGTTGAGAGCCTTTGAGGTGAATCTGTAAGGTCCAGTACAGCAGACGTTAGCCACACATGGCTACTGAACACTTGAAATGTGTAGTGTCCTATTGGAATGTGCTGTAAGTGTAGTATACACGCAGGATTTCAAAGACTTAGCTTGAAAGCAGAATGGAAAATGTATCATTAATGAATATGGTGTTGATTAAATGTCTACATGATAACATTTTAGGTGTATTGGGTTAAAGGGAATATATTATGACAATTAGTTTTACCTGCAGTATTTACCTTTAAAAATGTGACCACTAGGAAATTTTAAGTTTTTTTCCCTAAGATTTTATTTGTTTATTTTTACAGAGAGAGGGGAGGGGAGGGAGAAAGAAAGGGAGAGAAACATGAATGTGTGGTTGCCTCCCATGTGCCCTCCACCAGGGACCTGGCCTGCAACCCAGGCATGTGCCCCGACTGGGAACTGAACAGTTGACCCACCAGTTCACAGGCCGGCACCCAATCCACTGAGCCACACCACCCACGGCGGGAAATTTTAAGTTTTATATGTGGCTTGCATTTTATTTTCTACTGGGCAGTGCTACTATAGAAAATCCAGGCCCTCCAAGTTCCTTCTCAGTTCCTTCAAGTGTAAAAAGTACTCTTGTCGTTAATACCCACACTGAGGAATTGTTTCAATTCTTGACTTCCGCGTGACTGCATAGGTTCAGCTATTGAGTGCTTATGCCCCAAACCATATAAATCTTAACTCATCTTTCAGGATTCTTTAGTTACATGATACATGTGAACTTCGTTAGACTAAATCCTGAAGAATTTTTACTAATCTAAATGTGAGTGTGTTATATTCTAACTAAAATCATGTCTCATGTTGTCATACATTGATTGTATTCATATGTTGCCCTAGCCTGACATTTCAGTGACATGTGAAACATATAAGAACATTTTTATTTATTTCATATTTATTGAGATATAATTCATGGAGATGTCATTGACAGATAACATGGTTAGTGTGTTCAATGAGTTGATTTGATAAGCTTACATATTGCAAAATGATTTTTGTGATAAGAACATTTGAGATTGACTCACTTAGCAATTTCTAAGTATATTATACAGCATTGTCAGCTATGATCAATGTGGTGTACAGAACTTATAAATCTTACAATCAGAAGTTTGTACCCTTGAACCATCTCTGCCCACCTACCCCACGCCTCAGCCCTTGGTTACCACCACTCTACTCTCTATTTCCATGAGTTCGGCTTTTCGTATTTTGTCAAATGCTCTTTCTGCATCTGTCATCTTGAGATAATCATCTTATTTTTGTCATTAATTTTATTAATGTGGTATATCGCCTTTATTGATTTGTGCATATTGAATCATTCTTGCATCCCAGGGATAAATCCCATTTGATCATGGGAAAAAATCCTTTTAATGTGCTGTTCAATTTGGATTGGTGATATTTTGTTGAGAGTTTCTGGACCTATACTACGGATAGTATATTGGTTTATAGTTTGTTTTCTTGTAGTGTTTTTACATGGCTTTGGTAACAAGATAATGCTGGCAGCATGAAAGGAGATGGAGTGGTTTTTTTCTCTTCATTTTTTTGAAAGAGTTGGAGAAGGATCGGCGTTCATTTTTCTTTAAATACTTGGTAGAATTCCGGTGAACCCACCTGGTCCAGGGCCTTTCTGTGTTGAGAGGTTTTTGATGTCTGATGTAATCGCTTTACTTGTTATTGCTATGCTCAGGTTTTCTATTTGTTCATGATTTCTGTTTTGGTAGGTTGTATTTGACTAGAAATTTAACCATTTCTTATAGGTGTCCAATTTTTTTTTTAGCATGCAACTGTTGATATTAGTCTCTTGTCATCCTTTGTATTTCTGTAGTATCATTTCTAACATCTCCTCTTTCATTTCTGATTTTATTTGTTAGAGTCCTCTCTCTTTTTTTACTTAGTCTAGCTAAAGTTTGTCTGTTTTGTATGTCTTTTTGAAAATCAGTTCTTAGATTTGTTGGTCTTTTCTATTGTTTTTCTGTTCTCTATTCCTTCCTGGTTTATACGGTATTTGACGAGAAATCCACTGATTGCCTTGTGAGGTTCCCTTGTATAAGAGAATTTTTGTCTCTTTTGCTGTTTTTAGAATTCTCTCCCTGTCTTTGCTTTTAGACAGTTTTGTTATTATGTGCCTTGGAAAAGCTGGTTTTGTATTGAAATTTGGGGGTGATTCTTTATCTTCATGAACTTAGATATCTAAATCTCTCCCCAGGTTTGGAAATTCCTTTGCCATTATTTCTTTAAATAAGTTTTCTAATCCTTTCTTCTCTCTCCTTTAGGGACTGCAAAGATATATGCATTAGTTCTTTTAATGGTGTTTCATAAGTCCTATAGGTGTCTTTATTCCTTTTCATCAATTTTTTCCTCCTCTGGATAATTTTTATATATCTCCTGTATAGCTCACTGATTCTTTCTTCTGCTTGTTCAAGTTTGTTTTTGAAGTTTTCTGATGAATTCTTCATTTCAATCATGATGGTTTACAGCTCCAAATTTCCTGTTTGGTTCTTTTTAATGTTTTCTTCTTTGTTGATGTTCTCATTTTGTTTATGTATTTTTTCCCCTTATATTGTAAAACTGTGTCTGTATTCTCTTAAAGCTCTCTAAGCATATTTAGAAAAATTATTATGAATATTTTGTTGAACAAGTCCTAGATCTTCCTTTCTTTGGGGCCAGGTCTGGAAGTTAACTACATTCATTTTATGAAGTCGTAGTTCCATACTTATTTGTAATCTCTAGCCGTTCGAGATGTCTGCATGTTTAATAAAGGAGTCAGCTCCTCCAGACCTTATAGACTGGTAAGGGAAGACTATAACTCCTGGGTGGGGTCCTGCTACTCTAGTGGTACAGGGTGCCAAGTATGGGGATACAAGTGTGGCACCTGGTCTATGTGGAGAGTGATGTCTCTTCAGCTCAGGCTACTGGGTGCCACTGCACCAACAATTTTGTGGTCCTTGGCAAGTGCTATAGGGGTCACACAGTGGCTGCAATGGCTGTTGGGGCCCTCAGTGGTGCCTCTAGGTCCTGTGACTAAGGACCAGGACAGGCAGGGGTGGTGGCTGGAGCTGGTGATATACACACACTCAGTTGCAGGTGTATCTGTGGCTGCAGAAGCCAGTGGCAGACACATACATAGTATTGGGGACCAGGGTGGGCAGCATGGCCTGGGACCAACTAGTGGCTCACTGGCAGCTGTTAATAAGCTCTCCCGTGGACGCTTGCTTTCCCTCAAGCTGTGTGTACTACAGTTGAGGCTCACGACAGGTATCAGGTGCACAGCTGGAGTGGCTAGCCCTGAGTGTTTGCATGGTGGTGGGGTTGGCGGGGGGTGGGGGGTTATAGGCTGGTATTTTATACTCATGCAGCCACAGAAGCCTAAGCTGGCTGTTGGTGCATTTACTGGATTTTGCCTGGGGCGTGGCAGACAGAGGGAGTGCAGATAGACTCAGCTGGCTGACATTTTGTACTTATTTAGCTGCAGGGGCCTGAGCTGGATGCTGGTGTGTTTCCTAGGCTCCTGGGCTGATGCAGGGGTGGAGAGGGGAGGGAGCCAGGATGGATTCGATGACTGGCATCCATGAATGTAAATACCTGTGGGGCAAAGGCAGGTGAAATCTGCCGAGGGTCCAGGGCAGCTATGTTGGCTGTTGGTTTCATTGGTGGTAAAATCTGCTGAGTTTGTCTCTGTGAACTGCAGTCACTCTTCTTCATGGCTGTTATTAATAGACTGTGCTTTTCTTCTTTGTTCCTAGCTGTCTTTGTACATCTCAGCTTTGCCATTCTGGATGGGGTTAAACCAAAGCGGGTCCTTGGTGTGGTACCCCGGAAGGCTGGAGGAGCCGGTTGCTCACCTCACTCTTTCTTTTCAGCTAGGAAGTTCCCTCTTGGCACTGAATAAGTGCCAAGGGAACTGGCTTGAGGGATGGGATGTTGCTAAAATATTTAATAGGACTCTAGAGCTCTCCAAGAGCTGTTTTTGTTTGTGGATAGCTGTCTAATTATCAAGTTCTGTGGGGAGAGGGAGAGGCAGCGGTCTCCCACATTGCCATTTTGTCCTGCTGTTACAGCATTTGCAAAAGAGTGTTTCTGGGATGTTTCTGGTTTTCCAAGATTTGTCAAATGACCGTGATCATACTTTCATTATTGCTGCAGTTGATTTAAAAACCTTTGTCCTGAAATATGTGCAACAAAGCACATAAGGATTAAGCTTAAAACCTTGAAAAATAAAGATCCTGTCATCATTTACCTTTTTCAAGGAGGAATTCAGATGGTCAAAGATAGCAGAGTTCTATCAGTTATAGTAATGGGACATTTTCTTGCTCTAAATCACTGTGCCAATTAGATACAAAAAACAACCTTTGTTTTTCTTTTGTAAGGCTTATAGCATAAGAACTACAGGAGAAAAGGAGAAGGATCTAAAAAGAGACAGATAGATACTGATACATGAGCTAAATTTTTGTTAAAGATTCACAGATAAATCAGTTTTCTTTAACTCAACCTGAATTTTGCCTCAGAAAACAAGGTAATATAATGGGGTTTTATTTTGAAGGCACCCCTCACAACGATAGGTTACAAACTGTAGAAATTGAATTTCAGTTAAAGTACTACTTAGATAAGAATAATATATTTTCAGAATTCAAATTAAGGTGTCCCAAACCTCACAGTTCACTGTTGAACACCGCACTGGCCCTATTTCCCTGCTTTTTTGCAGGACTTTTCTAAGTTACAGGAAGTCAGTGAGGGTGAAACACAAATAGTGAGAAAGATCAATTTAACATTAAACTACTGGACTTTCAGGCCAGCTGACACTGTTTTCCTTACTCTATCCTATCTTATCAGTTACTTAATTAGTGAATGGTCCTAGTACTGGTGTCATTTAGTTTGGTTTTTATTGTCTCTACCAGTGGTTAGTGATCAATTGATCTCTTTCCTCCGGACAGTAGGCCACAGAGAATAGTTTCACAGGGTCTCCTGAACACACACAATCAAGCCCACATGCTTACCTGCTCATTGTCCTCCTCTCATGCAGCACACATGCAACTCTTATCAGATATTCCCATTGTGTTTATTCCCAGGGACAAAAAGAAATAGAGATGTAGGTATTAGGAGAATACCAAAAATTAGTAATTGTCACAACTCAAACATACAACATACTGTTCCCTTGGTATCATAATAACATAAAGGAAAATTTCCCAAGTACCATCTCCAGCATGGTCATTCTAGTACTTTAAATCTCACCTTCATTTTCTGAGTGTGCTCCTCTTTTAATGCTGGAGTTGTATCTTAGTCCCCCTCTCTGTAATAAGTATACTGATATCATAGAGATAATGTTTTGCCTAATGGTGAATCTCTTGTATGAGGCCTGTCCAGAAGGTATCCAGCCATGATATGAAAAATAGAGACGTTTACTGAAGAAACACTGTACATAGATACAAGATACAAGAAACAGTGTACATAGGACAATGACACCTCAGTCCCCTTCAAAGTAGGCACCTTGGGACCCCACACAGTTCCCCCAGTCTCCATCAGCTGCCCCATCATATTTTCCTGAATCTCAACAATGGTCTGAAATCTCTTCCCTTTCAAAGGTGATTTCAGTTTTGGGAAGATCCAGAAGTCACAGGGCACCAAATCTGGGCTGTAGGGGTCTGAGTCACCTGGGTGATTTGATGTTGCACAAAAAAAACTCTGCACACAACATGACACATGAGCAGGCGCTTTGTCCTGAGGAAGCTGCCAGTCACCAGTTGCCCATAGCTGCAGCCTTCTGAATCATGTGAATAGTTTCCAGGAAGGAATGTTCAAGCTTGACACAAAATTTGATGCAGATTCATTGCTCTACTCGCTCAGTCATTTTGAATGTGATGACCACACAGTACACACGCTCACTCAACAGCATCTACAGCCCCCACCGACTAGTACAGTGAGGTCATCATTGTTCATGCATGAGCATTCTGGTCCACTCTCCTTGGCTGCTGGGCTACATAGATGTCATGCAAACCATTTTCGTTATATTAACAATGGCCAAACTTTTTCTACACAGATCATATCATGTTTGGCAGTTAATGAATCAGAGGAAGAATAGGAGTCAGTAAATATGAATAACATTATGATAAATAGCTAGAACCTGTATCTTGGTCTGTCTTTTGCTATTTATATATCTTTGGGCAAGTTACTTAATTCTCTTAGGTCTAGTTTCCTCATCTGTAAACTGGAGAAGAATCCCTTCCATTTAGGGCTACTGTGAGAATTAAATAAATTAATGCATGTAAATCATTGTGCTCAATGCCTAACTTGATAAATCTCAACTTACTTTGTTATTATTACTTGTTTATTTAGATATCATATATATCCTGAAATTAAAATGATAAAGTAAATAATTAGCATAGTACATGTGAAAGGATGGCATGTAAATTTATGAAAGCTTTCATATTTTAAATGAATTAAGTGAACAAAAGCTCCCGATGAAGTGATAAAGTCTGATAGAGGGATAAAATACAGAAACTGGAGGACAGGTGAGACAAATTAGAAATCAAAATAACATGACTACAAATCAATAAATAAATGAGAAACATCAGAGATAATGAACTTGGATAAAAATTATTACAATCAATAGGAGAAAAGCCTTTATAGATCTTCCTATAAATAAATAAAAAAGGTACTCAGAAGCATAATACAGGAAAATTTAATTGAAATGAAGGAAAAATCGAATCTGCAGATCAAAAGAGCATATCATATATCAGGGAAACTCATTCAGAACAATTGACGTCAAGGCACATCCTGTTAAGTTACTGGATTTCAAGGATAAAGAATGTGTTCTACTGCAATCTAGGCATAAAAAGCAAAGTCACTGACTAAGGGAATAGTAAAGTGAACCATAGAAATCTCCATAGCTACAGTGAAACCAAAATAGAAATGTATAAATATGCTTAGTATTCTGAAAGAAATAAAATATGTTTCTAAAATAATTTATGGATTCCAATTGTCTTCAAAAATAAAGCAAAAACAATATTTTTTCCACATTACAGAATTTAGGGGCTCGAGGATAATAAAATCCAGTTGATCTAGAAATGATAAAAAATAAGGAATGTGTGAGAGGCTGGGATAAAATGCCAAGTGGTGTGAATTGATTCCAGTTTAACCTAGAATTCTGAAGAAACTAAAATTGCAGTCAAAAATGTAATTTTTTTATGACACAAAGGAAAAGTAATATAAAAGTACTTTCATTATTAAAAATCTATAGGTTAAAGACCTACCACTTCAAAAGCCAGGAGTTAATCCTACCAAAAAATCAGTTTTTTCTTAACCTTAATTGAATATCCCAAATTCTAATGTATTTATCTGAAGTTCATTATTTTTTTTCAGGTTCATGTTCATCTGTCTTTGTTATTCTATTAAATTCAAGGAAGTCTAATGCTATTTTTATATAGCAGATATATACTTTTTATAAAATTGTCTGTTTTACTATGTACAAATATGTTTGTCTCTTAATCTTTTTGTGTGTACAAGGTCTGTCCAGAAAGTATCCATGTAATAAGAAAAATAGAGACATTTATTGAAGAAGATACAAGATACAAGAAACACTGTACATAGGACAATGACACTTCAGCCCCCTTCAAAGTAAGCCACTTAGGACCTCACACAGTTTCCTGTTTTCGCTTTGTTGATGGTTTCTTTTGCTATGCAAAAACTTTTTAGTTTCCTGACTAGTGTGACTGAGTTGGTTGGGCCTCCTACTACAAAGCAAAATGTCGCTGGTTTGATTCCTGGTCAGAGCACATGCCTGGGTTGCAGATCAGGTACTCAGTTGGAAGCGTGTAAGAGGCAACCAATGGATGTTTCTCTCGCCCATCAATGTTTCTCTCCTTCCCTTTCTCCCTCCCTTCCCCTCTTTCGAAAAATAAATGAATATTTTTTTCTTCAAAAAATACTTTTTAGTTTGATATAGTCCCATTTGTTTATTTTTCCTTTGCTTCCCTTGCCCAAGCAGATATATCAATAAAAATATTGCTACAAGAAAGAAATATTTTGTCTGAGATTTCACTGCCTATGTTTTCTTCTAGGTTTTTATGGTTTTGTGACTTTCTTTCAAGTCATTAATTTATTTTGAGTTTATTCTTGTGTATAGTATAAGTTGGTGGTCAAGTTTCATTTTTTTTTTTGCATACATCTGTCCAATTTTCTCAATATCATTTATTGAAGAGGCTATCTTTACCCTACTGCATGTTTTTACCTTCTTTGTCAAATGTTGATTGAGCATAAAGACATAGGTTTATTGCTGGGCTCTCTATTCTGTTCCATTGATATATATGCCTGTTCTTGTGCAATACGATGCTGTTTTGATTACTATGGCCCTGTAGTATAGTTTGATACCAGGTAGTATGGAACCTCAGATTTTGTTCTTTTTTCTCAAGATTGCTGAGGCTATTTGGGATCTTTTGTGGTTCCATATAAATTTTTTGGAGTATTTGTTCTAGATCTGTGAGATATGTCATTGGTATTTTAATAGCAATTGCATTAAATGTTTACATTACTTCGGGTAGTATGGACATTTTAATGATGTTAATTCTTTCTATTCATGAACACGGTATATATTTCCTCTTATTTGTATTTTTCTTAATTTCTTTCTTCAGTAGCTTATAATTTCTTGAGTACAGGTCTTTTACCTCCTTGGTTAAATTTATTCCCAGGTACCTTATTTTTTTTGTTGCAATAGAAAATAGGATTGTTTTCTTTATTTCTTTCTGATAGTTTATTATTGGTATATAAAATGGCAATGATTTCTGAATATTAATGTTGTATCCTGCTACTTTGCCAAATTCATTTATCAGATCTAGTATTTTTTTTGGTAGCATCTTTAGGGTTTTCTGTATACAATATTATGTCATCTGCAAATAATGACAGTTTTACTTCCTCCTTCCCAATTTGGATGCCTTTTATTTCATTTTCTTTTCTGATTGCTGTGGCTAATACTTCCAGTACTATGTTGAATAAGAGTGTGAAAGCAGACAAACCTGTCTTGTTTCTGACCTTAAGGGAACCCCTTTTAGTTTTTGCCCAGTTAATATGATGTTGGCAGTGGGTTTGTCATATATGGCCTTATTGATCATTATTTATTTGAGCGAGAACATTGTCTTTCTTCACTGTCTCTCAGTACTGATTGCCATTTTAAATAAATTTACAAATAAATTGGTAAATAGTCTAGTTAGATGCTCACTTGTGTTTCAATGGCAGACTGCATGACTGCCCACACCTCAGCCTGTACAACTTGAGTCCTTTAATTGTCTGAACAGCTGGGTGTCCACACAGAAACTGTCCAGCAGCCAAATTTTTCTGTTGAAATTCCACTGGAAACAATACCACCGCATTGAAAGGAAGGCAGCAACTGCAAATTTGTTCTGTGGTAAAGATAGTTGCTACTGAAAACCTTCCAGTCTTTCTTGTTTTCTTCCTCCCTAAGTTACTGAACTCCCCTCTAAATTATTGCCATTTTGGAACTGTATTTATAGCTTGCCCCTTAGTTCATTCCACCAGGAGATTTGTTCTTTAAAAACAGTAGGACGTTTCTTGCCCTAAAATGAATATAATTTTTTCCTATACCCAGAGTTAGGAAAGTCAGAAATATGTATCTCAAAAGTACACATGCTTTCTGCTGTTATTTTTTATGGTGGTTGTTGTTATTTTTAAAATTATATATGCGAACATTACCATTTTTTTACTTTCGTATATCTTTTCTTTTTACCCACTGAAATTCTGAATCCTTTCAAATGATTTTTGTAAAGCCTGTCAAGGTATAAAATGACTAAAAAAGAGCATTATTTTAGTTAACTTGAAAAAAAATAAATAATTTTAGACTTATAAACATGAGACAAGAATAGTACAAAGAATTCCTGTATACTCTTCACTAAGCTCTCAAATGTCGATATGTTGCCACATTCTCTTCTGCTCGTTCTCATGTTGCAGATGTGATGCTTCTCTATTTCTAAACTTTTCAGTATTTCCTTAAAGAAATACTTTCTCTTACACAACCACAGTAACATAATCCAATTAAGAAAATTCACGTTGATGTACTACTATTATCTAATCTACAGACAATTTCAAACTTCATATATTGACCTCATGATCATTATAGCAAAAGTAGAAGAAAAAAATTGTTTTTCTCCTGGTTCAGGATCCAAATCACACGCATTTATGTGCCAGATCTCGTAAATCTCCTTTTGCTGGAAAGAGTTCTCATCTTTCTGTTTTTCAGGACTTGACATTTTTGAAGTGGGCAGGCCAATCATTATGTCCCTCATGTCTTTTATTCTAAGACCCTAGAGTAGCACATTATTAGATAACCAGGCATATAAAATCTTTATTTGGACTTTTGCTATTAATTGTGTTAGCTTAATATCTGTGAACTTTCCTTTAAGGATTGGTTTATAATAGGCAGCTTACTCAAATGTGCAGCAGCATTTTATGATGCGTCTCCTCTGTGGCATGTATTCTGCTGTAGGTATCCAGGGTAGTAACTTCAGTGAATCACGGTTACTGCCTCTAAGCATCACATGGCCATCTACACAAGTATACTACCCCCTCCTTTTTTTGCTTTTGTAAACTTGCATTGACTCCTTAAGAAATAAGCAGTTTGCCTCATTTACTCTACTCTTCATGATATAGGCAGTCTTTAATTCATTGACAGTTATTATTATTTTT
Organism: Desmodus rotundus; assembly: GCF_022682495.2. Lineage (NCBI taxonomy): Eukaryota > Metazoa > Chordata > Mammalia > Chiroptera > Phyllostomidae > Desmodus > Desmodus rotundus. Next base: position 79,662,385 of record NC_071400.1, read on the forward strand.
TTTTACAAAGTTTAGTTATTCCAATTTCCCTTGGAGGAAAAGGCCATAGAGCCACATGAAAATCTCTACAAACTTTGTTTTGTGAATGTGTACACACCTCCAGTTCCCTCCTCCTCAAGTTTCTCTGAGTTAGGAAAAGTGGACAGTTGCCACTGCGGGGAGATTGGGTTCACAGACTTACGTATATTTCTGACTGTAGTGCATAATATTTCTGTTGCTCTCCCACATTTTCAGGAGGAGATGTGCAATTCTTTTTTGTTTGTTTTATTTTGTTTATGAGATGTTTTGTTAGGTAATTTGTTTTTTTAAATTATTTTGTTGTTCAATTACAATTGTCTGCATTTTCTCCCCACCCCTCTACCCCACCCCAGCCAAACCCACTTCCCTCCCCTGCTTCCACCCTCCCCCTTGGTTTTGTCCATGTGTCCTTTATAGTAGTTCCTGTAAACCCTTCTCACCACTGTCCCTTCCCCCCTCCCCTCTGGCTATTGATAGATTGTTCTTCAGTGTCTGGTTATATTTTGTTTGCTTCTTTCTTCTGTTGATCATGTTCCAGTTAAAGGTGAGATCATATGGTATTTGTCCCTCACCGCCTGGCTTATTTCACTTGGCGTAATGCTCTCTAGTTCCATCCGTGCTGTCGCAAAGGGTAGGAGCTCCTTCTTTGGTAATTTGTTTTTTGCTTTAACCTGATCTCAATCTTTCACACATAAAAACAGCAAAAATTCTCATAGTAAATAAATTGGCTGGATGTTCTGATATGGAGGAAGAATAAAACTGTTTAATCACTATCCATATTTTTTTCAACAGTTATTGTCAGTGTTTAAGCTATCCAGAGAGAGGAGGTGCTTTATTTAATATACTTGGCTTAGACATTGATATGCATCCTTTCCTCTTAACTGTATCATGAGTGGTTAAATATCTGCTAAAGACAAATCTTACAAAGAAGATATAATTTGAAATAAAGTTCATGTTAAATACTCTTGAGAGTTGAGTTATGTAAATTCCAAAGGACATAATTCTTTATAAAATAAGTGTACATACTATTTGATTTATATACATATTTATAAATAGATCACCCCATTGACCAGTGCTTGGATATTTCATTAAACTGACTCTAAAATTGCTAGCATTTGAAATTCAATGTCAGTATCAACTGTTTAAAACCATACATCATTTAAAATATATGAAATAATTATGTAAGACAGTAACTATGGAAATGGTTTATGTATTCAAATATATAGATAGGATATATGTATACAAATTCAAAGACAATAGATACCGAGATAAATATTTCATAACTTATAAATGTGGAGCATTTTACTAAATAGAAAAATGTACTTTATAGAAAGGAGAAAAACAGTAATAGAGTACTGATGGGAACATTAGCCTGGTTTTCCTGTTTACTTATAAGACTTTTTTCATCAGTAACTCATACAATTTAATATAACTGAACAGCAAGACTATAAGAGTTCAGAATATATTTAGACAATGCTCCTCATTCATTGAAATAAATTATTGCTGATCTCTTGCTGCAATATCTTCAAAAGTATGACATAAAATCCCAAGTAGTAAATCATCCTTTAATTGCTACAGCATTTTTAAGGTAATAATTAAAAAGAAATCTAAATGTGATTAATGTGTTTAAACATTGCTTTCTACTCTGAAAAAGAAAAAGAAGAAAATAAAAGCACCAGCATTAACTCTCATATATATTGAAAACCCAACATTTCTTACTTGGGTATTGGTAAAATATTGATACATTGGATGAGAATTTTTAAGGGAATTCTGTAGGGGAATTTGATAATCTGTATCCTTGATCTGAATTTAAACTACAAGTTTCTAGACAAGGTTCATTTTTTCATTTGTCCTGCTCTACATATCACGGTTTTTTCCAATAAGAGGACTCAAGTACACTTTCAATTCTGGAAGATTTTCATTCATGATTCTCTCAACAATAGTTTCGACTCAACACTGTTCCGCCCTCTTATTTGTAAATCTAATAGAGAAATGTTGGAACTTCTGTATGCCTCCCAAGTTTTCTTTCATGGTTTTCCTTTTTTAGTTTTTTTTTTTGATCCATTTAGATAACTGATAGAGCTGACCTTTTAGCCCTACTCATTTATTCTTTAGCTGTGGTCATTCTTCGTCCTGTGTTCATTTAGGTAAAAGCCTATGCTAAGATTTTGACTTTATTTCAACACTATTTCTCTTCAAAATGACAAATTGGCCTTTTCTTTTTTTTAAATAACCTTTCATGACTCTTTTTATAATTTCTAATGAACACAATGGGCATTTATTTATTGAGGCCATTTAATGCATTTCTCTTTAGGCCTCTACAGATTACTCTACTCTTCCTAGTGCTGCAGTATAAGTGTTATCTCTTATACCAGATAACACGTTGGGCAATACTGTCAGAGCCCACTTTGCCCAGAAGTGCCCACCAGTGCAGCTCTTAACAAGTGACTAACTGGTATGGGGTTATAAATACCCAAGCTCCGCACCCCATTGCTGGGATAATGTGGAGGTATGTGTTTTCTCATGCTCTGGAGGGCATCCCTGCAGCAATCATCTCTGGTTGTCCATTGTGGTAGCTGGCATAGGAGCACACCCATTGTCAGCCCCCTTCCCTTTCCCGTCTCCCATCCCTATACGCCTGCTGCTGTTCCTTGTCCCTCCAAAAACAACTACTTGTACTTAAATCTTTGACTTTGTGAAAAGTGAAACTAAGCAATCGCCATGCATCAGATAGCTGCTGCGTTATGAAATGTGTCCCATTAGGCTCCATCGAAGTATTATTTGATTAAAGTAGTAAACCAGATATGCATATAAAAAGTAATCATGCATTTTTCCTTATATATCATTTTTATTTGATTTTAAAAATAAAAACAACATATATTACAAGAAGCGTTGTTCTATGGTTTACAGTGGAATACTCAGAGTACATTTTATAGCATTATAGTCTAGTGAAATGTTTAGGTAGTAAAGGATTCTGTGATCTTATAATTTTCATAAATATTATGTACTTTCTATGTTGCTTTCCTAGAAATTTGCAGTTCATGTGATCATATTACAATAAAGGCAAAGTCTACAAGAAAAATAAAACAAAACAAACATGTCTTTTTTTGAAGTTAATATTTCTGAAACTAATTTGACCAGGGAAACTCTTTCTGACATAATTCTTATTGATATCCAGGGAAGCCAGTGAAACACGGTGTGTTGTTCTGTGGCAGGCTAACTGCGCACGCAATTATGGAAGATGTAATCTTGATTTCGCTGTACCCATAATCTTGCCAATCACACAAAACTGCTGAGATGTTAGTAATTAATTACTAAATCTCTTGGCTATGTTGAAAAGTGGCATAATTTAGAATTCAGTGTAAGTTTGATTTTTTAGTCAGAGGAAAACTAGGCTCCCAAAATGTATAATCTCTGATAGTTTGCTCCACTTTTCTTAAACAACATCATGTTGAGGTGACCAAATTAATGCCCGTGCACACTCAGTCAAAGTCTCTGAATAATTTTATTGTTGGTTCAGCAGAGACCCTATTTGATTAGGTTAATAAATCAGTGTGAAAGATGACTATAGCTGTTTATTTTTCCTCAAATATTGAAAAATAGTATTTAAATACCCATTAATTAATTGATACAATGTAATTCTCAAATGGTATTTTAATATTAATTATTTATTTAAATTTATTGGTGTGCCGTTGGTTAATAAGATTAAATAGTTTATGACACATCATACTCTGTGTATTACATTGTATGCCCACCCTACAAAGTCAAATAATCTTTCATCAGCATATTTTTGGCCCCTTTTACCTTATACTACCCCTCACCCCACTTCCCTCTGCTAACCGCCATACTCTTATCTGTGTCTATAAGTCAATAGTGGACAAATGAAGTATCTGGGTTTTTCTGAGTACATAGAGATCATTGGCTTTTGACTTCACTGTATCTTTGAGTGGTGTGTATTTGGACTCTGGTTTTATAGGGTAGCTAAAATTCCAGGGATTTAGAAAGTTATGAAAATATACTTTCCTCAATTATCGTGTCAATTTTAATTCAAGGTGCATTTGACATCTAGTCTTTTTTCTTCTGGTGGGAATTTTTATTATACTTTCCAATCTTTTCCTTATTCTTCTGTCCGTAGCTGCCTTCAAAATACAGTCCTAATTACGTTATCTCTGCAATCAAAAATCTTTGTTATTTTGCAATCTTTAAGCTATTCTCCTAATGGGTCTCTAAAATGTCCACCCATTTTCAAGGAGACCCAGTTCAAATGCCTCTTCATGAATGAGGCAGGCCGTGAATGTCACCCCACTGGGATCAACCTTGCCTTTCTCTGGGTTTTTATACAATGCAGTGTAATGGGCAAATGGCTTCACCTTCCTGAGGTTTCTTGATATGAGATATTGCAATAGTAACACCATATTGGTTGTTATCTGCAATAAGTAAGTTGAAGTGTATCAAATACCAAGCGTGGTTTGGCAGATATTAAAACTCAATAAATTAAAGCAATTAATATGTCTTATTGTTATAACACACAATCTGCTTTGTGTTAGTTATTTGTGAACAAACATGTCTCTTTCTATTAGCATATAAACTCAGCAAGGGCATACATATTTTATGCCTAAACTAATTTTAATATCCCTGAAGGTCTTGAGTATTTCACTGGCATACCTTCTTTGTTTGCTTTACTTTTAAACCACAGTAATATAATATAAAAATAAGCATGTAAATTTGTTTATTTATTTATTTTAAAAGATTTTATTTACTTATTTTTTAGAGAGAAGGGAAGGGAGAGAGAAAGAGAGGGAGAGAAACATCAATGTGTGATTGCCTCTCATGTTCCCCTCCACCTGGGGCCTGGACTGCAACCCAGGCTTGAGCCCTGACTGGGGATTGAACCAGCAACCCTTTGGATCACAGGTAGGCACTCACTCAATCCACTGAGCCACACCAGCCGGGGCAGCATGTAAATTTATATGTAATATCTCTATCTTGCAATTGTCAGAACCAACACAAATTTCAATTCACAATTTCCACTGAGTTTATAACATGTGATTATCAGATCATAGGTTCTATAAGCAATATTGGAATAGGATTAGCTATGGCAAAGTAACATCTTGAACTATTTGCTTAGGTGTATGTGAGTGTCAGTGTTCAGCTCCCTGCGATAGCTTTGCCTCCCACCTTGGTGGTCACTGCTCAAACTAGACTTTAACTGTTACTGCCCAATGTGATGAGAGACATCATAGTAACTTAACTAGAAATTCTTTGTCTGTGGAAGACAAGCAGAGTCAGAAAAGAGTACAGGCAATAGATACTGGTGTGAGTTTCTTAGAAGGAATCTTTCAGTATGTTGCACTCAGGGTACATCCATGTTTTGATATGGGTAAAAGGGGAATAAAATACCAAAACAGGGTAAAAAATTGAAAGTAGATAGAATCTGTGCTCTGTTTTATATATGACACAGGGATCTTCAAGATCCCAGCACTTCTGATGCTTCAGCACGGTGCAAGAGCAGGTGGAAGTAGGCAAGGAGAAGGTTTGTCTAGGCAGATCAATCTGGTATGAAACAGTTCATAGAGATTTTATGGCTCCAGAGTGGGAAGGGTGAGAGACTGAAAACAAGCAAGAGGATTTGCTGGCAGAGCCTAAGGGTCTCACTGTTGACATAAAGGAGTGGTACAGCAGAAAACAGCAGGAGTCTTATAACTAGGGACTCAGACAGAGTATGACTACCTCAGTAAAGGTCAGAGCAGAAAACACATACAGCCTTGAGAGCAAGACAGAACACTACATGTAGCAAAGGATGCTTGAGACGAACACATGGGAATCTAGAACCAGATCGCCCCTCTCCAAATACACTCATAATTGTACGTGAGTATCCTGTGTACGCCCTTAATTAAATACCACCTCAGGGAAAGCGAGGGGGAAGTCGATTCTTTCCTAATGTAGAAAACCCTGAATGGAATGGAAAAAAAAAATACAGAATTAACTGTTTTACAGAATGACTAGGTTCAGCTGTATCCTACTGAGTTGAAGAGGGACTGTATAGAGAAAAAACTATAAATTATAGAAACATGAAAATTGTTCACCTGAGTTGTGTGCTGTGAAATTTGTATCTGGAACACGTTCAGTATGTCTTGAAGCGTGTAAGTTCAAATTCCAAATGATTTTTCCACCAAGTATAAGTTTGGAGGAGTTTATAATATTGAAAAAACATACACAGGCAATCTGTAAGTAACAATACGAAATAGTCTAAAATTCAAGACAAAAATGAGAGACGTAGGTCCATGGCTTTTATTATTCCCAATGTGAAACGATATTTTTATTCCTAATTTGTAAAAATAAAACTTGTACATATTTAAGGCTTGCAATATGACTTAATATACACACAGACAGTGAAGTGATTTCTAAAATCAAGCTAATTAACACCTCGTCTCTTCACATAGCTGCCATTTATTTTGCGTGTGATGAGAGCACCTGAAATCTGCTCTCTCAGCAAATTTCCAGCATTGAACACAGTAGTAAGAACTATAATCCTCATGCTGTACATCGCATCTCTAGATTTCTTCATCCTAGGTAACTGCAACTTGGTACCCTGTGACCAGCATCTCCCCATTTGCTCCACTTCCCTGCCCCTGGTAAAACTTATTTTTAATAATGGAATAAATAGTATGAGGAATCTTTTACAAGGTTTTTGAGATATAGTGAACATATAACATTGTGTAAATTTCAGGTGCACAATGTGATGATTTAATGTATGTATATATTACAAAATGATTACCACGATAAGGTTAGTTAATGATCCATTACCTCCTATAGTGACCTTTTTTTTTTTTTTGTATGTGTGGTGAGACCTTCACAATTTAGTCTCTTAGCAACTTTCAAGCAGACAATGCAGAAATGTTATATATAGTCACCATGCTGTACATTAGATCCCCAGGACTTACTCATCTTAAAACTGGAAGTTTGGCCCTGGCTGCTGTGGCTCAGTGGACTGAGCACTGGCCTGCGAACCAAAGGGTTGCTGGTTTGATTCCATATGTTCCCATGTGGGCCAGGTCCCCAGTAGGGGGCGTGCGAGAGGCAACCACATGTTTCTCTTCCTCTCTTTCTCCCTCCCTTCCCCTCTCTAAAAAATAAATAAGTAAAATCTTAAAAAAAAGTGGAAGTCTGTACTCTTTGAACACCTTCACGCACTTCTCTCACCTGTCCACCTCTGGCAACCACAAACCTACTCTCTTTCTATAATTTCGGATGTTTTAGATCCACATATAAATGAGGCCATACACAATTATCTTTCTCTCTGTGACTTATTTCACTTGGTATAATTTCCTCAAGATTCATCAGTGTTGTTGCAAATGGTAGGATTCTCTTACTTAATGGCTGAATAATATTCTATTGTATATACACCACATCTTACTGATTCGTCTTTTAATAGATACCTAGGTTGTTTCCATGCCGTGTCTATTACATATGGGCTGCAATGCACATAGGGTGCAGATATCTCTTTAAGATAGCGGTTTCATTTTTTCAGGTATACCCACAGAAATGGGATTGCTGGATCACATGGTAGTTCTATTTTTAATGTTTTAAGGAAACACCAGACTGTTTTTCATAGTGGCTGTACCAGTTTTACATTACTACCAATGGTGTTCAAGGGTTCCTTTTCTCCGCATCTTTGACAACACTTTTTGAATCCCTTGTCATTTTGACAATAAGAATTTTAACAAGTGGACAATGATGTGTCAGTGTAGTTTGATTTGGCTTCCCCTGACAGTTAGTGATGTTGCGCACCTTTCCATGTACCAGTTAGCCATTTGTATTTTTTCTTTGAAAAAAAAGGTTCCCTCAGTTCCTCACCTCACTTTTTAATCAAATTTTTATACTCTTTTATTTTATTCTTACACTGTCCAGTTAAACTCTATAGTGCTAGTTTTCCATAAGTCTTGTCTTAGCTCAGGTTATTATAACAAAATAGCAAACAGTAGGTGGCTTAACTAACATACATTTACTTCTCACAGTTCTAAAGACGGGGAATTTCAAGATCAAGGTGTAAGCAGATTTAGTGTCTGGTGAATGCCTTCCTCCTGGCTTGAAGAAGCCTTCCTTCTTGCTGTATCTTTACATGGCAGAGAGGGGCCCGCTCTAGTCTCTTCCCATTCTAATAAGGAGGCCGATGCCGTCATAGGGAACCCACACTCATAATATCATCAAAATCTAATTACTTCCTAAAAGCCATCACATTTGGGATTGGGACTTCGAACTTTTTTGTTATTAAGTTGTATGAATTCCTTATGTATTTTGAATATTAGCCCCTGATCAGATATATGGTTATGTTCGTTTTTTTCCCTCATTTTGCCAATTATTACTTTTGCTGTGCAGAAACTTTTTTGAAAAGATTATTAAATTTATTGGGGTGCCATTGGTTAATAAAATGATCTAGGTTTAAAGTGTAGATTTCCATAATATTATACATGATCTCTATACTGCATTGTGTGTTCACCACCCAAATTCAAATCACCCTCTGTCCACATATATTTCACCTGCTTTACTCTTTACTACTTCCCCTCCACCCCCTTTTCAAAAGCTTTTTAGTTTGATGTAGTTCCACTTATTTATTTTTGGATTTGTTTGTTGTGCTTTTGTTATAATACCCAAAAACTTATTGTTGAGACCAATATCAAAGTATTTTTTTTCCTTATGCTTTCTTCTGGTAGTCTTATAGTTTCAGTTCTTACATTGACATCCTTCACTCATTTGGGGTTAATATTTGTGAGTGGTGTAAGACAGGTACCAATTTCATTCTTTTGCATGTTAATATACAGTGTTTCCACCGTTTATTGAAGTGGCTGTCTATTTCCCATTGAGTATTCTTGGTTCCGTTATCAAATCTTAATTGACCATATACGCATAGGTTTATTTCCAGGGTCTCATTTCTTTTCCACTGGTCTATGTGTCTGCGTGTGTGCCAGTATCATGCTCTTTTAAATACTATTGTTTTGTTATATAGTTTGAAATCAGAAAGTGATGAACTTTGTTCTTCTTGTACAGGGCACAATCCATTCTAATAAAGGACGGGGAGTCATAATCATGTGGAAGATCATTAGTTCTCTTACAGTCAAAGAATCAAGTTGTAATCAAAGAAAACATTTTATTCATTGTTTGGCCCATTCTAATCATGTCAGAGATTATAAAACTGCATTCATTCATTTAAAATATACATTTGAGATTTTTTTACATAATGAGCAGTCAAAATGACAGAATACCCCTCCCTCATTGAGCTTACACTTCACCGAAAGAAAAATAATAAAACCAACAAGTGCATTCATTATCTAGATATTTCATACCGATAAGTGCTAAAACACAATAAAACCAGAATTGCAGGGGTGAGGGTGAGGGGAGGGTAACCTTTTAAGTAGGATGGAAAAAGAAAGGCCCCTTACAACATGAGCTATTAATAGAAACTCTCATAGTGAAGTGTGAGAATAGGAAACTTTAATGACTGAAGTGAAGAATGCAATCAAGGTGCTACCTTTATCCTTAAGGAAATGAAGAAACGTGATAAATGAGGGTGAAGAAGGTATCATTTATAATGCTGTGAATCATTTGCTTTGATTTACTGTAAAGCAAATAATTAAAAATACAGACTACTGTTGTGCAGGCATCAGATGTCCATAAATCTTTGAAAGAAGTCCGTGTGACATTAAAAATAATAAGAGAACCTATTGAAATGTTGTTCTACTCAGTATTTCAGCAGTGTATCAGACAGGTCATAAAAATGTCTCTCAAGCAACCAACGATGTGATGATACTTTTAATATACATATACACACACACATTCTCAAAGTATGGGAAGATGATAAAATGTCAACAAATGGCTTTTATTTTTTTTAAAAGAACAGAAAAAACAAGGAAGAGCCCTTTACATAAGTTACAATGAAGCAAGACCTATGACACATGAGGGAATGTACCATGGAAAAGGGGCCATTACAAGTGCAAACTCTGCGATGCAAACATTCTTGGGATGTTACAAATAAAGGTTGAGTTACATGTTTAAAACCCCAATTCTCATTAGAGGTAGAGACAAATCATAAATATGGTCCCTAGATTGCCCGTGCAATGCTCTTTCCTTCCTATGCTTATCAGCTTGCAGTGTTGGCAAAGTATCACTGTGCAATTGTCCAGAAGGCAATGAGAGAGAACTGACCCTGGAACTGTATGTTTAGAAAATGTTACAGTAACACAGTGAAGAAACTGGTATTGCCTCCTTAGACTAACTGACATCTACTAATTTCCAGCTAGAAACTGGTGAAAGATTTCCAATTTGAATAATTTCCACCCAGTCTTGAAAGTTGGCTCTCAGATTTCTTTTTCTTTCTTTCTTCCTTTCTTTCACACCAGGACGACAGAATGATTTCACATGAACCAAACTATAACTCTTTTCTTTGCTAAAATTAAGAAATCCACAAGGAAAGCACATGCAATATATTATAGTAACTTGGCAGGTTTATTCAATTTTTCATTTAAAAAGATGTCATGATATGGTGTGGTTTTGACATTAAAAAGATGTTAAGGCACTATACTCAACCAAGGGTCTAAAATGAAAGAGATTTAAAAAAAAAAAACAAAAAACAAATATTGTTGGGGATGTGAAGCAACCAGACCTTAACCTATAATGCTGGTGGTGGTTTAAATTGGCACAAGGCATTTGGAAAGCTGTATTTGTTATGGATGAATATATGCACAACCTATGACCTCTCTCTCTCTCTCTACATAACAGTGTGTGTGTATTCACCAGAAGAAATGGACAGATATGCGCATGGCAGCGCTAGTCATAGTAGACTCAAATTAGAAATTGCCCAGGTACCTATCAAGAGTACACATCACTTCTTGGCATTTTTGGCTAAGATCAAGTGTGAAGAGTACCTGAATACCTGTAAATTGTGGTTTGTTTGTTTGTTTGTTTGTTTGTTTATTTATTTTTAGAGAGGGGGGAAGAGAGGGAGAGAAACATTGACGTGTGAGAGAAACATCTATTGGTTGCCTCTTGCATGCCCCCAACTGGGACCTGGTCCACAACCCAGGTACATGCCCGGACGGTATCTCACTTTTCAGTTCACAGGCCAGAGCTCGATCTGCTGAGCCACACCAACCAGGGCAAATTGTGGTAGTTTTAAGAATGGAAAGCATGTAACAATGGAAGACCCTACTAGGACACCAAACAATGTAGATGGACCTCATTTTACCCCTACTGCAACACTTCCTGTAAACTATCTCATGCTTTATTTTGTACTTATCACTTATAATCCTTTAACATCGATTCATTTAGCGTATTTATTATCACTATCCCCCTTGAAGTATAAGCTCAGTGTAAAGTAAGTAAAAGTTTAATTCACTTCTCTGCATCAGGATATAGAAGAGTGTCTAGCACAGAGGAAAATCTCAACAAATACTTCTTAAATGAATGAATACTGTTTTCCTATTTCTAAAGTAACAGGACACAAAAGAGGAGTAGGAATGACATGAATCATTTATAGAAATTTCCATAATAGCCAAATCTAATCTATAGCTTTAAAAGTCAGAAAACAGTAGTAGTGCTGAGGGAGTACTGACTGGAAGGGAGCTTGATGGGACCTTCTAGACTGCTGGTAATATTCTGTGCCTTAATCCAGGTGCTCATGTGTCAGCTGTTTTGTTTGTAAGAAGATGTCAGGAGTATGCTTAATTAGCAGCATATTTATGAACCATGCATATTTTTTCAAAAAAAATTGAAAGAAATGTATAAAAATAACCAAATAGCTACCACGCACCCACCAACCAGCTGAAGACATAAAACACCATTACACTATAAAGGAAGGACGCCTGTGTGTTTCTTCCTGAAAATACTAACCCTTCTCCCCTCCCCTCCTCTCCCAAAAGTTACAAGCGGGATCTGAAGTCAGCCTTTCTGGGTTCAAGTACAAGTTCTAACACCATTATGACCTTAGTTATGTTTTTTGCACCTCAGTTTTCTCATCTATAAGATGCAAATAATAATGAAGTTCAACTCATAGTTGGAGTAAAGATTGAAGGATTCATTGTATGTATATAGAGTACTTAGATTAGGCTTACATGAAATAACCATGTAAGTTCCATTACTAATCTGAAGTGGGTATTTTTCATTACTCATTCCCACGTAGACTTTATCTTTTAATTCTTTAATACCGATGTATTCATAGAGCTATGCACGCAAGCACATGTGCACACACACAGGAATTATCTTGTTTCTATGGCTTAGAACTTGGTATAGTTGGGAAAAATAAAAACTGTATAAATAATATCATAAAATATGCATTCTTCTACAACTTAGTTTTAAAAGATTTTATTTATTTATTTATACAGAGAGGGCAAGGGAGGGCAAAAGAGAGGGAGAGAAACATCAATGTGTGGTTGCCTCTCATGTGCCCCCTACTAGGGATCTGGCCTGCGACCCAGGCATGTGCCTTGACTGGGAATCAAACCAGTGACCACTTGGTTTGCTGGCTGGCACTCAATCCACTGAGCCACACCAGTAAGGGCTTCGTCCACAACTTCTTAAAACAGTATCATGTTTATGGAATTTCACCCCAACAGTTACACTTCAACTCTAGCTCATAACCCAAAATTTATTGAAACATTAAAAATTAATTTATTTTATTAAGATACATATCTAGGATTGAAATCATTGGCATTTTTATCCACTGAATAATGTCATTTTTTCCCCAAAACTAGTTGTCTCAATTTATATTCCAGCAAACAATTGGTAAGATTCCCTATTGTCCCACATCCTTGCCAAATGTTGGTAACATCAGACTTCTAAAATTTGCCATTGACAGGAGTGAAAAAGTATCTCACAGTTTTTTATTGAATTTATTGAAATGACGCTGGTCAATACAGCCATACAGATATTAAGTGTACAACTCAACAAAACATCATCTGCATATTGCATTGCATGCCCAACGCTCAAAGTAAAGTCAAGTCTCTTTTTGCCCCCATTTATCCCCCTTTTCCCTCTGACTATCGCGGCACTGTAGCCAATGTCTATGTGAGATTATATGTATACGCATATACTTCGACTAATCCCTTCACCTTCTTTCATTCAGCTCCCCTAACACCCCACCCCTCTGACAGCTGCCAGTCTGTTCCATGTTCACATTTGGCACTTATAGGTGAACTCGTATGGTATTTGTCTTTCACCACATGGCTTATTTCACTTAGCATTATTGGTTTATATATATATATATATTTGCTTCTAGAAGTTCTTCAATGTTTGCTGTACTAATTCTTTGTGGATCATCTATGTTGAAAATCTCTTCGTTAAGTCCAGTTTATATTTCCCATCTCTTAAGGTGATTTTTGGCATTCTTTATATATAAGTATACATAGACACACTTTTGCACATTTTGGTTAAGGAATATTTTTTAAAATTCTTTTATTTCTTGGGGTGAAAAATAAATTCTTCAACACTGTATGCTAAACATTTGAAAGTTCTATTTTATCATTAATTCTTAATATATCTGAAATAGAGTTTTGTTTATGGTGTTGAAACCGGAAAACCTGGTGTTCGTGCTGCCTGCCCCTACCAGACCAACAAGCAGAGACAGGGATTGGTTCTTTATAGGTGCTTTATTCAGATGGCCGGCGATCTCAGAAGATAGCAGGTTTGTACCCTAACAGACTGAAACTGGAAAAGACACCAGCGTTCGGGCTGCCTGTCACTACCAAACCCAATAAGCAATGATAGTGATTGAATCTTTATGGGCGCTTTATTCAGAAGGCCGGGGATCTGAGAAGACGGCAGGTTCATACCCTAATAGGACCATCTTGTCTTTTCTTTCCAGGCCAGACTTTTTATACTGGGAATAAACAAGGTGCGGTGAGGGCTTTGAGATTCAGGGAGGATTAGGTGAAAGAAGCTGCAACATTCCTGTCCTGGGCAGTTAACTGTTAGCTGGGGCGGTGGTGGTCTGTCTCTCCCTGGAACACAAAGGCCGGGATGCCTCCACTTGTCCCCAGGCGGTAATCTTTAGCAGTGCCCCAGGAGGTCAGCTGTTTTCCCAGGAGCTAGGACCGGCCTTATCTGTAGTTTCTGAAACAAAAGCTTTAACATACACATTACTTGGTAGATTTACAACTTTTTACCTTAAGCTCAAATTTTCCAACTCTTGAATCCCCTATCAAGACCTTTATTTTTCCTTTGAAGCCAGCCTTTTTTATAAGGAGGAAAAAGTGTAGGTAAGGGGTATGGAATTCAGGGGGAAAAAGTGTAGGCAAGGGATTTGGAACTCAGGAAAAAGGTTAATGGGATAAAAGTTGCAGTCCCTCAATTTCCCTAACATCCTCTCATCCTTTGACGGGTCATTCTTTATCGACTTCCTGGGCTGCAGGGTGTCTCTCCAGGGAGTACAATGGCTCAGATACCATCTCCTTTGCTTGCAGTCCCCAGGGGGCACAAAGGTGGAATTGCCTGTGGTCTCAGGGAGCCAGGGTGGGTCACAGCCTCAGTTCCTGAAACAATAGCCTTTTCCTTGCATTCATTGCTAACTTTTTAACTATTACTTAAAACTAAAATTTTCCAACTCTTGAGTTCCCCCATCCGTGTGAGGTAGGGAATAAATTGCAGTTCTCTCATATAAATAATCAATTCTTCTAGCATCATCTATTGAAAAATCTGTCATTTCTTTAATGACCTGCAAGTGGTCACTCTGTCAATTCTCAAGTTTCCATGGATGTGTGAAATTGTTTCTATGCTATTATTTTATAATGAACATTTTTAAAAAATTAAATCGATTCATAGTAAAAAACGGTAGATATAATTCTCCAGGAGATCAAGATTCAAATTAGATTTGTTAATTCAGAAGAAATTGTAGAAATGTGCGTTTATGCTCCCAGGCTTAAAAATATTAATAATGAGTAAGTACTGTTTTCTATAGCATATGTAACCACTTGTTTCCAAGGAGCAGCAATTTTACAGAAAAGCTGAACCCATAAATCCATGTTTCAGAAAGAGTATGCATCAGTGTTTGTGGTCTGAAGGATCACATTTGGAAAAAAGTGTGTGTTAGGAAGACGAATAGAATTTACAGAAAGTTTTTGAGCCAGGTACTTTGTATTTTTAAAGTTACAAAACATTAAATTAGTGTACATGACTATTAAATGAACATTAATCACTATCAAGTCCTAGGGAAAAAACAATTGGATCTGCGATACTATCATTTACCCTGAAATAATTTTCTGTTCAAATTATAAAGCACAAAATGAACTTTAGATGGCATAAAAGATACTAAACTTCCCAAGTTGGAGGTCTTTGTAATATTTACCTGTTTCTGAATGTAATTAATTACATTCAATTAATTTTAATTTGTCCCTTGTGCCACAAATATGGGATGTTTGTGCATGAGACAGATTTTGTTTTGAAGAGCTAAAGTTTTATTCACTTTCTTCATCCTGACTTCAACTCTTTTTTCATATTTACTGACAGATCTTATTAAAATGGTAAATATTTAGACTATATTGTTAATAGCCAAGATGTTAAAATGTTATCTTTATGTAAAGTATATTAACTGATTATGATAAGATGTGTATTCAAAAAAACAGTAAACAAATAAAATTAGAAACGGAAGATGCATCTCTGGAAGCAGTATGTGTAAAAACCTGACAGAAGGCACAGATGGCCGTATGGCAAGTGTTCCTCCTAATTGCAAGGAAACCTTTCTCTTGGGCAAACCACTTTGAAGCTTGTTTAAATGTCTTCCCTGTGAAGATGCTTGGGACAACAGGATCTGATTGTCAGTTGCCCTAATCTCTAGAGAATGGAAAGGTTATCTGCTTGGGAGATGCCAAAGACCTAAGAATAATTCCCTTGCGAAGGTAGAAATATCCCTAATGGCTGCCCTGAGCTGGAACTCATGCAAAGGACTTAGAATGATGCCAGGTAAACATAGTATGTGGGGAGATATCATACGCCTACATTGGCGGTGTTGTGTTTTTCTAAACTTCTTTGAAGAAATCTTAGAATTTCAGTGATCTTACAAAAAGAACACTTTTTATTCTAGCTCTTCTTTTGTTTTGTTTTGTGTTTTTGTTTGTTTGTTTTTACTATTTCCTTCCAAATTGATCTATGGAAAGTTGGAAGTACTCAGAAGTAAACAATGAAATGATTTACGTATACCTTTAAACTGCACAGTTAAAAATTTCTTACAGTAGATAAAAGGTTTAAGACAGGCTTTTCTATAATTAGAAAACATTATTTCTTATTGCTTTGGTTTACCCTACAAATAATTAGCATAAATAGTTATACCGAAGTCTAATGAATTGTTGTGAATCTAAGTGCAATGAAGTAGATTTATAAACCTACATTACTGAACTTACCAGAAAAGCCAAAGGGCTAAAAAATGTAATTCATAAGGATATTAACAACTTTGTGTACATAGTTGGTATTAATGAGCAGTTTCCCAGTAAATGTAAGAACAAAATGGCTTTAGTGCATTGATTTACATATTACAGATTGCTAGTTGATAATTTAAAGAAGAAAAATATCAAGGAATGTGAACTGTGAAAATTTACAAAGGAAAAATATTTTTTCGTAAACCTTTCAAAGCAGGATCTCAGAGATAGCTATACACTCATGTTAATCGCAGCACTATTCACAATAGCCAAGAGGTGGAAGCAATCTCAAGGTCCATCAATTGATGAGTGAATACAGAAAATGTAGTATATACCTACAGTGAAATAATATTCCACTTTACAAAGGAAGGAAATCCTGTCATATACTAAACATAGATTTAACCGTGAGGATTTTATGCTAAGCGAAATAAGTGCATGATAACACTTATACGAGACATCTGAAAATTTCAAAGTCATAGAAACAGAAAACAGAATGGTGGTTGTCAGGGGCCGAAGTGCGAGGGAGGCAGAATATGTTGTTTGGTGAGTGTAGAGTTTCGGTCATGTAAGATGGGGGGCGTTTGGAATCCATTGCAACGGTGTGCGTGTAATTGGCATCATGCTGCGTGGTTGGAGTTGTAGGGAAGGTAAATTTTATGTTATGTGTTTCTTTGCCAAAACAAAAGAAAATTAAGTAAAATAAAGTAACGTATATGTGTGATGCACATAGATCGTTTCTGCAGGAAATGTCTGTGGTGTCGGCTCTGACGAGGGTCGCTGAAGCAATTTACATTTTCACTTTTTCCTGCAAACACTTTGGACATTTGGTCATCTTAGAGGAAGATTTTCTTTAGAACAAACATCCAGACAAAAATTTCCAAAAAGAAAATTTCCAATTTCAAAAATTTCAAATGTACAAAAAATGTCTTATAGGGATAAAAAAAATGAGGCATTTCCAGATAACTAGCTAGAAACCTTGTTTTTATTCCAAATAGCTGAGTGAATATGTATGGCTTTTAGCCATTGAACTACAATTCTGAAGGAAAAAATGAATGTGTCCCAATACAAGATTTAAAAAGTGTTGTCAAATCAAGTATTATCCAAAGCAATATTAAGGAAATACTTTTATCTGAACTGAGCTGAAGAGGAAAAGAAAATAATTAAAATGGAACTTCCCCCAAGGATATTAATGCAGAATAGGAAGTTTGATTGTGTACGTGCTGAAGCCTTAGTAGCTGCTTTAGTCCACATAACTATTCCAAGTGAGCAGATGCAATTATTTAATGCTCATTTTTCATCTTCCTACCACAACATAGGAAACTGCTAGCGGGGTGAAAGTCTTTGAGTTACTTTGGAACTAGGTCAAAGAGAAATACTTATTTGGCATTAAATGTAATGGCAGTACCTATAACAGGTTGTACACAAGAAGGGGGGCCCAAACAGGGATTTGTAATGGGGTCCAGAACTCAGGGTGTCCAGGAAGTATTAGAAAAATATATATAGGATGTCCTCACCCCCACAGGTCTGAGCTTACGGGATGGGATGCATGGAGCAGGGCCATTCAGAGCTGTTTTGTACAGCAACAGCTGTGCAGCTAACCGCTGGCATGGTCATTTAACATATCTATAACCTTTAACTGGTTTCATGGATGTGTTAAATAGCTGTGGCCACCACTTTGAGCCAGGGGGATACAAGTGACTTTCACCAAAATGGAACTGGGAAGCAACTCCCCCTGGTTACAGTGCCTGAGTGAGACCTTGGAGATGATTGGCTCCACGCCATGGGGCCACACCTGCCTGGACTTACTATGGCAGCCCAGTAAAGCTGGAAGAATACTGGAATGCTGGCACATGTAACTGGTTGTGGGAGGAGTCGGAAATGGGGCTGCAGAAGAAGACTGGAACTGGGATTTAAACCCAGGCGCAGCAGCTATGTGAGGAGAGGCCCACATGGCTTTAGGGTGTTCCGTTTTTGCCACATGGCTTAAGCAGCAGGAGAGACTTTGCTGGGAAGAAAGGGGGTGAAAGGACTCTTGCCGGTGGACCATGAGAAGGTGCCACTTGGCTCTGGATTAACTGGAGATCGTGGCGGCGACACAGCTGATGGTGCCGGGAGCCTGAATCATGGACTTATATGTCTTTTCCTGAGATACGGTACCCCGGACTGGGCAGAGGGAGAGGGAGGGACTGTGTGCATCTGTGGGTATTCTAAAGGACTTTACTATTTTAATGAAGACATTAAGTCATTACTCTTAAGTTTGTATAACTTGTAAATAAATAATTCCTTGCCTTTTCACTAATCTCTGGCATTGAGAGACGTCTTTCCTCTGGTAGCGGGCAAAGCAAACCTAGTAGGTGGGGGGGAACCCTACAGAGAAAGGGGGGCCCTTCAGTAACAGTATATTGTTCACCCCCCACCCCAGGTCTGTTTTGTAACATACCCACAGTCACATTTAGCAACTCTACCGTAAAGAGTTTCGCAGCTTAGTCTATAGCTAATAATTCTAGTCTATAGAATAAAGAGTCAAAGCTTCCCAGATCAGGGAAGATGGATGATAGACAATTAGGTGGTTTTCTAAGAATGAAAATGGCTAACGTTTCATGAGCATTTACTCTGTATCAGGCACTGCGCTCAACTCCACATTATTTTATGTATTGCTGAGAGCAACCCATCTATCCCCTTCACAGATGAAAAATCGAGGACTGAAGAGAGAAAGTAATTCCACTTAGGTTATTTACCCAGATCACACTGAAGCAGGAATGGAGTCCTGAGGCACCTGGTAAACCCTATCTTACAGAGTTGGCTTTGTATCTTTCTTTTACCAGAGAAGCAGTAAATAAATTTGGATAAGCCCTGGCTGGAGAGGCTCAGTGGATTGAGTGCTGGCCTGTGAACCAAAGGGTCGTGGATTTGATTCCCAGTCAGGGCACGTGCCTGAGTTGCTGGCCAGGTCTCCAGTAGGGGGCATGCAAGAGTCAACCACACATTGATGTTTCTGTCCCTCTCTTCCTCCCTCCCCCTCTCTAAAAATAAATAAATAAAATATTAATTAAAAAATAAATTTGGATAAATATCTTAACTGCCGTGTGCCTTATTTTTCTCTTCCGCCAAATGGGAATAAAAATACAACCTGTGTGTAACGCTTTTGTAAGGAATCAATAGGGCAAAGAGTATTCTATCTGAAATCTTGGGATTCACTGGAGCCTCTCTTAGCAGTTCCTCTTGCTAGAGAGGGACAAGATGTCCTATTGTCAGACCAAAGTTCCTCTACCTCTGTGGCTTCCATCATTCTACAAACATTGAGATATTCTTTCTCCTGGATCTTCTAGCCAGTGTCTCATTTTTCTTTCTCCTTATAGTCACATTTCTTAAGTAAATTGTGAGTATTCCCTGTGTACATTTTATTTTCTCTCATTTACTCCTCAATCCCCTGCTTTTTATCAAGTTTATAATGATCTTTTATGTATGTGTATGATAGACATACTTTAAGCAATCCCTCCTTTCTAAAACACTCTCGGGTATTCCTGGTGCCAAAATCTTCTGGATACTTTCCCTTGTTCTTAGATATGCCCAGTAACCAGCACATGGCAGGCATGCTATACGAATTAAATAAATGCATAAACAGATTACGCCAGTTGGCTAAGCTACCAATGATGCAGTCACTTTTATGTTCTTTCCTGATTTTTTTCTTTATATAAAGCATGATTCATCTATAGCTAGTTACCAGAATCCTCCTTAGAATTCTTGTTATGGATAGAATGCAAAAGTATGCAAATGATTCCATGGTGATATGTAAGAAATGCATACATTTGTTCACAAGAATTTATCTATATTGAATTAACTAAATGAAGAAAGCACTCTAAATATATTTCTACATGATCTACTACTTTAGATATATGTTTAGTATTAGTGGGTCATTCATCTTGCATTTTTCACTTTCTAAGCTGTAGACTCATCTCTACAACTGCAATTAATCATAAAGCAATTAATATTTTAATGGGATACAAAGAAACTGCCTCATTTTTAAAAGTCTACATATATAAATGTGGAAATACATATACATTTAATTACTATTTATAATCCTATAGATAACCTTTTTTCACTCTTTCAAACACTGAATTTTAACCTCTACAGAAGATACAATAAACCCCACAGAGATTATAAGTTCAGTAAAATAGAC